>NC_045956.1:136726346-136796516 GCF_010909765.2 Amblyraja radiata
TATAACGGGCAGTCTAAAATTTAAAGATGCATGCCATCATTAATAACACACAAAACAAGCCAAATGGCCACTACAGAACTCATCCAAGCCGTTCATGAAGTTCTATTTGCCCCACTTGAGTCCGTAACCCTCTTTAGGTTTTCTATCCAAATACCTGCCATATGTCTTTTAAACACTAATTATTTTTTAATTGGTGTGTGTAGTGGACATTTGGCTTTAGTCAATACGTTATAAATTATGGCCATTTGCCTTTAAATCTTGTCTGCTGCAATTATGTGGGTGGGATTTATTACGTAGTTTAATTTAAGACACACTAGACAAAAGGACCTGTATATATTCTGCATGATTCTCCCACTCCAATCAGGCAACATGACCACCAGGGTAAATTTCAGGCATGACTCAATTCAACCTCTATATCTTGCAAGAGAAATGTATATTTATTGCCTGATATTTGGATTAATTCATTCATTCATTAGTTCGTTTTGTAGCGACAACGCATTGTTTGTGAATCTTACACGAGTGAAAATATCAATGTCTGTCCTGTCAAGCTTCCTGAGGATGAAACAAACTGTCCAACCACTTCTGATCGGACAACCCACTCATCCGAAAATATAGCCTGGTAAAACCTCCTTAGGGATGCCATTATTTCCATTTGATAGGCCCAGGGAACACAATTGTTTACATCATTTGAAGTCATATAGTCAGACAGTATTACACAGCATGGAAATAAGCCTTTCAGTCCAACTAGTCAATGCTGACCATATGGTCATCAATGCTGACCATATGGTCATCAATGCTGACCATATGCCCCATCTAAGGTGTCACCACAACAACACCCTGTACAACATAGAAAAACATGTCTGAAGAAGGGTTTCGGCCCGAAACATTCCCTATTTCCTTCGCTCCATAGATGCTGCCGCACCCGCTGAGTTTCTCCAGCACTTATGTCTACCTTCGATTTTCCAGCATCTGCAGTTCCTTCTTGAACATCAAAAAACATATCTCTGTACTTAAAAACATTGTAATAAAGGCCAACATGCCATTCTAAATTACTTGCTGGACCCGCTTGCTATCCAGGGTCTTTCTGCAATGGGTTCTGGTTACAGCTCATCTGGAATCAGCCATGGGCGATGCAACTAGCATGGTCTCACTCGCTTGAAGCGGATTCTTTTTTACTTAAAATAGAGAAGCAAAGATAAATTACTTGGATTTATTTTTCTTTATTTAAATTTATATTGATGGTTTACTAACATCAGTTAATTCAATAGTCAAGTGTCAAGAGTGTTTTATTCTCATATGTCAAATATAATCACCCCAAGTCTATATCATTCAAAATCTGTTTGGAGTTTGGAGTTTTTAATAGCCTAATGGCTGAAGGAAAGAAGCTGCCCCTGAACCTGGATGTTACAGTTTTCAGGCTCCTGTGCCTTCTTCCCAATGGCAGAAGTGAAATGAGTGTATGGCCAGGGTGGTGTGGGTCTCTGACGATGCTAGCTTCCTTTTTGAGGCAGCGACTCTTGTAGATCTCTTCGATGGTGGGGAGGTCAGTACCCATGATAGACTGGGCAGTTCATCGTTTTGTTCAATCTTCTTCATTCCTGGGCGTTTGAGTTGCCGGACCAGGCCATGATGCAGCCAGTTAATATGGTCTCTATTGTGCACCTGTAGAATTTCAAGACAGTATTCATTGTCATACCAAATCTCCTCAGTCTTCTAAGGAAGTAGAGGCGTGATTGAATTGAATTGAATTGAATTGAATACCTTTATTGTCATTCAGACCTTACGGTCTGAACGAAATTTCGTGCCTGGAGTCATACATACAATCATACAATAATAAACAACAATAAACACAAATTAACATCCACCACAGTGTATCCTCCAAGCACCTCCTCACTGTGGTGGAGGCAAAAATCTTAGGGTTACTGTCTCTTCCCTCCTCTTCTCCCTCTGCGCTGAGGCGATTCCCCACCGGGCGATGGTACAAACAGTACCCCGAACCCCGCAAACGGGCCGGTTCAAACACCGCGGCCCGGGGGTGGTCGAAGCTGCCGCCCTCCAGTCCAGCACACGCAGCCGCTGGCCCGCGGCTGAACCCCAGACTCAGGTCACCGCCGCCAGAACGCCGTCCCAGCCACCGGAGCACCGTTCCAGCCCCGAGCCGGATCGCCCTCACGTGAGTACCGTTCTCCCTTGGGCTGGGCCACTCCGACGGGAGCGCCGTTCTCCCTTGGGCTGGGCCACTCCGACGGGAGCGCCGTTCCTCCCTCGGGCTGGGCCACTCCGACGGGCCACAGCCCCTCACGGGAGAGTCTCTCAGCCCCTCGCCAGGCCGCTCTCACGAGAGCGCAGTTCCAGCCCCGGGCTGGGCCACCCTCACGGGAGCGAGCCCAGGGCGAGTCCTGTCAGCTGCCTCCAGAGTCCCGAGGTCGCCGGCTCCGCCATTAGGCCTCAGCGTAGACGGAGGCAGAGAAGGGGGATACGACAAAAAGGTCGTATTCCCCCGAAGGGAGAGACAGCAAGCCCCGTTTTACCCCCCACCCCCCCTACATAAACACAACCTAAAAACCAAAAACGTAACTAGACAAAACGAAAAAAAACAACACAAAAAAGTAAAAGACAAACGGACTGCAGGCGAGCCGCAGCCGTTCCCAGCGCCGCCACTTCCAGATGGGCCTTTTAGCAAATTTTGTATTTGTCAGTTTAGAATTCCGCTTTTTTTCTTAACTGTTTCTAAATGCCCCTAATATTAGAGATCTTATCAAATAGTGGAAAGGCCTGCAGAAGGCCTATGCAGTATTGGCATGGAGTTGGAGTCTGGGACCTGTGCAACTGTACCCATTGATTCACTATGTGTGACTCTCTATGGGGCAGAATTATCTTGTTGAGATCCGATTATTGAAAAAGTTTTTACCGGTTATTTATGAGTTTAACAACAAATAGATTTTTAAATTCAATTAGTAAATTATATTTAGAAAATTAATGTCTACCATGTGGCACTAAAAGAAAAAAAAGAGCTAAAACTCCATTAATGTTTTCATCCACACAGGGGCAGCATCCTCCTTAACAGATTAGTCACAAAAGTCATAAAATCACACTGGTACGTCAGGTGCTGCATCCATTTTAATAAGATGCGTTTTAAGTGTGATACTCTCTTAAAGGTAACAGACTGGAGCAGAATTGCTGTTGCTGGAATTTAAATAGCAGCAATAATTGGATACAATTTCCCACCAATAGTGTTCAAACTGAAGGAGCTTCAAAGCCAAATACAAAGGCCTTTCTTCTTTAACAGAGAAATGTTTCTGCTTTAGCTCATAATATTTACATTCAGCTAAATGGGCTGAACACGTCCACGGTGGCGCAGGGGTAGAGTTGCTGCCGTAGAGCGCTTGCAGCGCCGGAGATCTGGGTTTGATCCCGACTACGGATACTGTTTATACGGAGTTTGTACACTCTCCCCGTGACCGCGCAGGGTTTCTCCGAGATCTTCGGTTTCCTCCCACACTCCAAAGACGTACAGGTTTGTAGGTTAATTGGCTTGGTGCATGTGTAAATTGTCCCTAGTGTATGTAGGATAGTGTTAATGTGCGGGGATCACTGGTCGGTGCGGACTCGATGGGCCAAAGGGCCTGTTTCGCGCTGTATCTCTAAACTAAACTAAACTAAAACTAATTACATTAAACTGGAAGAAAGTCCTATTCCTAGAAATTCCATTGCACCTGAAACATGAGTGTGATGGATGTAGTAGCTCAATACCATTAAACCTTTCAGTACTGAAAACGTATGGAAAGTAAAGCCAGGCTGTTGATATCCAGCAGTGATTGACCCTTTTGCACTGGCACTGTGACTGGAGGGTCAGCTGGCAAATTAAACTGGCAGCTCATTTGAAGTCAGAGTGAGCAGACCAGACTGGAACTTTTATGAGGGAGAAGTTTGGAGATCACACCAACAGCTTGCATGAAATAGAAAGAGAGGATGGATTGGGGATCAATATTTTCATCAGGAGGAATTGTTGTACTGAAGGATCAGCAGAGGTTCAGGAAGAGGTGGTGTTGGGGGAGGTGGCGGATGCAGGAGGGTGTTGCTGCAGTATTTTGCTCTAATTCCAAGTGAAGCTAAGTCATTAAATTACACGTCAGACATCTGAGATGTGCACTGTGCTGGTAGTATGAGGCTGTCTTTCAATTCACAGTGATAGTGGTTCCTGGATACAACATGGTGCAAGTTTACTCTACAGAAGCCCATAAGAAGTGAATGCATCAGTCCTTAAAGGGAAGTCACATCAGGGACATAAAGGTAGACACAAGAACGGCAGATGAACGTTGAATACTCCAATTTAGGGAAGGTAACCTATAAACAATCTCCCCTTCTCTCTCCCCCTACCTTTTCCCCCTTATCTTCCCTATGCCCAACCTGCATGTGGACCCATTTCACCCTTTCCCCTTCCCCACCCCCTCCCTATCCACTTCCGCCTATATTTCTTCTTCCAGCTTCAAATATAATTCCTCTTCTCTATTCATCTCGGTCCTTGCGTTTTTTCATCTCTGGTCTTTGTACAGCCTTCTATCAATCAAAAATGACCCTCACCAGTATCCACCTATTACGAGCCATTTTTTGTCCCACCACCACCTAGCTTTCTCCCTCAGTTTGAAGAAGGTCCCTATCGAAATATCACCTATTCATGTTCTCTAGAGATGCTGCCTGACCCATGGTGTTAATCCAACACTGCTTCCTTTTTATCAAGGGTCTGTCCCACTTAGGCAACTTTTTAGGTAAGTGCAGGAGACTCTGCACTTGCCACATGGTCGCCACATATTCGCTGGTGGTCTCTGGTGAGTCTCCTTCATGGTCGCAAGGAGTTCCTGCATTCTGGGAACTAGTCGCGGCCTCAGTATGGCTGTTGCAAATTCTTCAACATGTTGAAATATTTTCTGCAACCAAAAATTGGTCGCCATGGAGAAAATCGATAATCTTGTGGTCGTAGGTGCAGTTGTAGTGGGGTCGCCATGTAGTTATGGTTTGTCGAGGTGGCCGTAGGTAGTTTTAGTTAATCGCCTTTGCTGACCGGGCATTTTCATTGGCTCATAGGGGGGAAAAAATGTAAGCACGAGTTTTCAGAACCAAGGATAACCGACCGGTAATGTTAAGGGCCCACCAAACTTCACAGCTGTGCATCTCTGGCTTATTAAAAGTTTTCTGGCTTCTTAAAAGTGTCTCCACTCCTTCTCCCCCCCCCCCCCTTCTCTCCCCTTCTCCTCTTCCCCCCCCCCTCTTTTAAAGAACTTACCGTACACTGTGCTAGCCGTCTTAACCTTCCTGTTCATCGCGGTGTGTGTCTGTATCACCTTGGCTTTGCACCGTGTGAATTTCAGACATCGCTCCCCTGCTTTCCCTAGCCCATGTGTTTGCGATGTGTGTGTGTGTGTGTGTGTGTGTGTGAGTGTGTGTGTGAGTGTGTGTATGTTCCACTCTGACAGTCGCCATTCCATTTCCCGGTTTTTCAGGCGAGTGCCGGTGAATTGACAGTCGCCGTTCCATTTCCCCGTTTTTCAAGCGAGTGCGGCGAATTGACAGTCTCCAGCATTCTGCTGAACAATCACCTAAGTGGGACAGGCTCTTCAGAGACACAAAGCTAATGGATTCAAGAAAGTATCTAGTTGAAATGTTTAAAAGTTCTAGAATTTTTGTAGGTTAAAGATATGATTATTGTTGAAGTGCTCTAGTTGAGCTGCTTCCACAGTCGGAATGTTTTCTAAATGATTGCACAGTTTTCGATTCTTTTCACAACTTAGATAACTAAATAATCCATAAGAGTGTAAATCACCAAATCTTCCTCCATCAATATGTTGGGAGTTAGCACCTACCAGAGTCATAGTATGATACTGCACGGAAACTGACTCTTTGGCCCAACTCATCCATGCCAACCAAAATGCCCCAACAAAGGTAGTCCTATTTGCCTGCATTTGGCCTATATCCTTGGCCTTATTGGCCTTATCTATCTCCTGCATTCCAAGGAATAAAGTCCTAGCTTGCCCATTCTCTCTCTCTATAGCTCAGACCCTTGAGTCATGGCAAAATCCTCATAAATTTTTCTGCACTCTTTCCAGCTTAATGACATCCTTCCTGTTGGATGGTGACCAAAATGCAGCCTTATCATCCTCTTGTACAACTGTACCACAACATCACAACTTCTATACTCAGTACCCTGACAGATGAAGGCCAATGTACCATAAACTTTCTTTACTGCCCTATCTACCTGCGACACTACCTTCACGGAACTATCCACCTGTACTCCTAGATCCTTCTGCTCTGCACCGCTCCACAGGGTCCGAACATTCACTGAAAAGATTGCATCCAGGCATGTCATCCCAAAATGCAACACCTCATGCTATCTGCAATAAACTCCATTCACCATATCTCAACCTACTTGCCCAGCTGATCAAGATTCTGCTGTAATTTTTTGTAATAATTTGTAATTTTTTATAACCATCTTCTCTATTTGCGATACCACCCACTTTGGTGTCATCTGTAAACTTATTAATCATGCCATCTACATTCTCATCCAAATCAAAAACAACAATGGGCTCCGTATCAATGCCTGAGGCACCCCACTAGTCACAGTTCTCCAGTCCTATAACCAATCTCCCACCATCGCACACTGTTTCCTTCCATGAAGTCAATTCTATATCCAGAAACCAAATGGTTTTTTCCTCCCGTCGCCATCTTGTAATTTATTTTTGCTCAGGATTCTAGCATCCGCATTCCTTCTGTCTCCTCTGTGCCCTTGTTTGCAGATTATTGCCCTGGTCACCCTGGTATTACCCTCACAGAGACCTCCTCTACACCCTCCCCCACCCTCCCTACACCCTCGCCTGCAGTTTAACAAGCTTCTTTTGTCTCCTTCCCATTCCTGACAAAGAGTCCATGACTTGAAACATTTGTTTTTCTTCCCGCAGATGTGACCTGACCTACTGAGTATTTCCATAATTTCTGTTCTTACATCAGATTTTTAGCATCTGTGGTTTTATTTTTCATTTTCATTTCAGCCACCATTTTATACTTCCATGAATTCAACAATATACTGTCCTGTGAATTATCATATCAAAACCCTTCTAAAAATCCATGTAGATGATGTTACTGTTACAACTTTCCACTTGCTTATGATTTCTTTAAATATTCCATCAAGTTCATGATACAACCTTCATTTCCAGAATGTTTCTGCATTTCACTGATAAGGCATTTACCATCTACACAGATGTGCAGTTTGTGGCATCTTTAAAAAGCGTTTAAGCTTTCTGCCTGTTAGAGAAGTCAGACTAATGGGCCTATAATTGCCTGCTGCTGCCTTATCAACCTTCTTAAAAATTAGAATTGTGTTAGCATCCTTCCAATCTAAGAACAAGTCCCAAATACAGCCAACTATTACAGATATAAGTGGAGAACTTGCACAGTGGAGAACAGCTGTTCCTTCCCCTTTAGGATCCTCCAATGGGTATTAAGCGGAAAGGTACACTGATGATATCAGGAAGGTTTCATTTTTCTCATATGATTTCCTCATTTATCTCAGCATCGGCCATTTTACCATTAACAGCATCATATGACACTATCAGTTGAGCAATGTCGTCAATAATAAAGGCCGATACATTTCAAAATTTCCATTTGACTTTGAAAATTCTAATAGGATTATTTGACACAATCCAAGAATCTGTTTACCTTTTAAACAGTGGTCCTTGTTTCATGCATTTTGCAATAAAAATGTCCAGACAAATTTTGCAGTAGTCCAGATGTAATGCTTTCCACTGCTAAATTCAGAAATGTTATCTTTCTGTAAGATGCAAAAAGGCTCAGTTATGTCAAAGTTTTCTCTAATGTTTCAGCCAGAGTAACAACTGGATCGCTTTCATATTTTGCCACAAGTCATGAGTAATCTCTTCTTTAGCCTCCCTTTTCCTTTTAACCTTCTCCCTTTCACAAATATTGTACACCATCTGCCCAGAGTAACAAATGTTTAGCTAATTCATTTGTGCAGGGTTGCTAAAGCACGAGACAGAGCAGATGCTTTTTAGGCTGAGAGCTGAACACTAATTGTTGATGGAAAATTGGAACTAGGCAATATTAAGGACATCCTGTTCCTCAATTATTGGTTAAATTGGTTTTTAACTACACGGACATGACCATGATTAACTTGAAATATAAAATCTGCTCAAAATGCAAGTACTTGCCAAATCCATTTTTTATATTGTTTAACAAACCCATCGAACATTGACTCACACTGACATTCACATATGTTTGTATTCTCTTGGTCTACATACTTATTTCACCAGACACCACTGAAGCTGCCAGTGGAAAATGTTATCCTAAAATTAAATAGATAATTTAAAGGGTAATAATAGTTGACTTTGTGATTAGCTAACATTTAAATTATATTACCATACAAATGGTGAGCCATAACATTAATTAAAATAGCTATAATGGCACATATCAGCAAATCACTGGTGATGGTGCACATTAACTCCAGCCTCCCAGCCAGCCTTGATTCACTGCAGTTTTCTTATCTTCATGACAGGTCTACTGCAGACGCTATTTCCCTGGCCCAAAAAACCATGCGAGGAATAGATTGGGTAAATGCACAGTCTTTTACCCCGAATAGGGGAATCGAGGACCAGAGGACATAGGTTCAAGGTGAAGGGGAAAAGATTTAATAGGAATCCGAGGGGTAACCTTTTCACACAGAGGGTGGTGGGTGTATGGAACAAGCAGCCAGAGGAGGTAGTTGAGGCTGGGACGATCCCATCGTTTAAGAAACAGTTGGAGAGGTACATGGATAGGACAGGTTTGGAGGGTTATGGACCCAGCGCAGGCAAGTGGGACTTGGGTAGCAGGGACATTGTTGGCCGGTGTGGGCAAGTTGGGCCAAAGGGCCTGTTTCCACACTGTATCACTCTATGGCCACATGACTCTATGACATCTCTGGAAAATGTAGAGAACAAGGACTCTTATGTTAGACATCTATTTATCGACTACAGCTCGGCCTTCAACACCTTAATCCCATCCAAACTCATCTCCAAACCTTTGGACTTTGGAATCATCTTCCCCTCTGATACTGGATCCTCGACTTTTTGACCCACAGAATGTAACCATCACAACTGTACAGCCATAATCGGCCCTAATTCCATCTACAAGTTTGCAGATGGCACCACCTGTTCATGTCAGCAATATGAAGGAGCTAGTTATTGACTTCAGGAAGCTTTGTGGAGTACATGCTACATTCAGTATCAATTCAATGCCGAAGTGGAAATGGTTGAGAGCTTCAAGATCAAGAGGCTTCCCGACGGGCCGCGCGGACAGAAGCCTTCCCCACGGGCCACGACTGTGGACTGGGAATGTGCCCGGAGGCCTTTATCGAGGCGCCACAGTCTCGATGCTCCCTGGATCGCCGCGTAGATGCCCGGGCCGGGGCCTCGCGGGTCGGAGTCCGGGTCAGCAGAGCGGCCGACGGAGCTAATGGCTGGGGCCTTGATTGGCACCACGGAGGTGTGAAGTGGGGCTTCGACAGCAGTGAGGACTCGGCAGCAGCAGCAGTGAAGCCTCACGCACGATGATGGGGCCTCACCGGCGGCGATGCCTCGTGTGTCAACCCTCCATGGGAGCGTGGAGGACCACCATGGGGGGGGAGGGGATGAACAATGGAGGACTCGGCGTGATGGTACCGTCGTGACGAGGGAGGGGGGAGGATAATGGACAATGGGGACCCGGTGTGGGGAACTGTTGGGGGAGGGGGTGGGCGACAAGAGGGGGAGCCGGCGTGCTTTGTAACTTTGTCAGCGCCGTAGGTGGCCACTATTTGTATACATTGTGTATGCAGGCAAAGAATTTCACCGTGCATAGTCACATGTGGCAATAAAGTATTCCTAAGTCAATATTGATGTTAATAACTATTGAAAGAACCCTTTCAGGGAACTATGTACTTGTACTCCTACATCCCTGTTGAACAACAATCCCAGGGCCCTACCATTCACCATGGAGGTTCTGCCCTGTCTTCACTTCACAACAAACAACAAGTAACACTTTTCTGAGTTAAACTCCATTAGCCAATCTTTAGCAACTTGCTGAGCAAATCAAAATCCTTTATAAACATTTTTACTGCATACAATATCACATATTTTAGTGTCATCTTAACAAAGGCCTTAATAAAGTAATATCGACTAATTCTGCACCCAGGCAACCCTGCTTGTTTACTTCTTAAAAAATCAATTTCAAGAAGCACTACCTTCCTTGCATAAAACCATGATAACTGTACCTAATTAACCTCTATGTATTTCCTGTCCATGTATATCTTATCCCTCTGCAGTAGCATTAATACCACAGATGTTAGCTTACTGGTGTTTCTTTGCAGCCCTTCTAAATAGATGCATAAGATTAGCCACCCTCCAGTCATCTGGCACCTGGCTAGTATCTAGCCAGGATCTATCTAGTTTTAGCCAGGACTCCTACAGTTTCTTTTCTAGCTTCCCTCAGTGATCTGATCAGGCCTGGTGGATTTATCTAGCTACTGGATGAGTCACAGATGAGAAAGGCACCATGTCTATGCAGAGGCAAACATTGCCATAGAGAGAAGTTATAGCATAACAGATGTGGAATAAATGTCGGGTGGAATATTATGTAAGTAGTGGTTGTGCTCTGAGTGGATTCCCCTTGTCCATGTTTACCTTCATCTGGCACAGGGCCCACATGAATATTAGGGATGCACATTTGATAGGAGAATAGCTCAGTGCAGCTCATTGATGCATAAAAGAGCGACAAGATCAAGGCCATGTCTAACATGACAGCATCCAAGGACTCTACGGCCATGTTCAAAACAAGACTGACATTCTCTGCAGTTTCTATGTAAGAAAATATTCTTGCAACAAAATGCAAACTGTTGGAGGAACACGTTAGTAGAGGTAAGACAACAACTCGAGGGAATAAACATTGAATTAGAAACATAGAAACTTAGAAAATAGGTGCAGGTGTAGGCCATACGACTCTTCGAGCAAAATGATCATGGCTGATCATCCAAAATCAGTATCCCGTTCCTACTTTCTCCCAATATCCCTTGATTTCGTTAGTCCTAAGAACTATATCTAACTCTCTCTTGAAAACATTCAGTAAATTGGCCTCCACTGCCTTCTGTGGCAGAGAATTCCACAGATTCACAACACTGGGTGAAAAAGTTTTTCCTCATCACAGTCCTAAATGTCCTACCCCTTATTCTTAATTTGTGATCTCTGGTTCTGGACTTCCCCAACATCGGGAACATTTTTCCTGCATCTAGCCTGTCCAATCCCTTAAGAATCTTATATGTCTCTATAAGACATCCTCTCATGCTTCTAAATTCCAGTGAATATAAGCCCAGTCAGTTCCGCCATCCTGGGATTTAACCTGGTGAACCTACGCTGCACTCCCTCAATAGCACAAATGTCATTCCTCAAATTAGGAGAACAAAACTGCACACAATACTTCAGGTGTGGTCTCACCAGGACCCTGTACAACTGTAGTAGGACCTCCTTCATCCTGTACTCAAATCCTCTTGCTATGAAGGCCAACATGCCATTTGCTTTCTTCATTGCCTGCTGTATCTGCATGCTTAATTTCAGCGACTGATGTAGAAGGACACCCAGATCTCATTGCAACTCCCCTTTTCCTAATCTGACACCATTCAGATAATAATCTACCTTCTTGTTCTTGCCACCAAATTGGATAACCTCACATTTATCCACATTATACTGCATCTGCCATGCATCTGCCCACTCACCCAACTTAAAGGTACATCCTTTCATCCAAGTCACCCTGCAACCTCAAAGCATCCTTGTCACAGCTCACACCGCCACCCAGCTTTGTGTCATCTGTAAACTTGGAGATGTTACATTTAATTAATTCGTCTAAATCGTTAATATATATTGTAAATAACTGGGATCCCAGCAGGGGCGGAAAACCCGGGGGGGCCAGAGAGGACACGCCCCCCCCCCCCCATGTTTTGAGAGGTGGGGGACATCCCCCCAAGTTTTTGTGATCCCGATTTTAAAATCTCCGCTTTCCGCGAGGCAGTGGGGGTGGGACTGATGATCGCGGGCATGATGATTGGAGGAGGGAGACGTGGCACAGACCTGCGCCTCATCCGCAGGCAGGATCGATCCCGGCCGGGTCTCTGGCACTGTCCCGAGTGCCCCCCCCCCCACGGGTGGCCAGAGAGGTCGGGAGCAGACGCGAGCTGTACCCCCAGGCCCACAGCCAGCGCAGAAAAACAGCATTAAACCCAGCTCAACTCTGCCTGTCCCGCCAAGTGAACGTACAACCCTGGATGGACTTGAGGGAAATATGGCCAACGTGGAGAAGCAACGCTGGTATCCCGTCAGTCCAGACAGGGCTGTAGTTAACCCGGTGAGACAGGCAGAGTTGAACTGCATTTAGCGCTCGATTGAGCCTCCGAAGCCTTGCACGCGTGTGTGTGAGTGTGCGCATGCGGGCGTGGCCACCAAAAAATTGTGTCTGCTCTTGGATCCCAGCACCGAGCCTTGGGGCACCCAACTAGTAGCTTCCTGCCATTCTGAAAAGGACCTGTTAATTCCTACTCTTTGCTTCCTGTCTACCAACCAGTTCTCTCTCCATGTCAATATCCTACCCCCAACACCATGTGATCTCATTTTGCACACTAATTTCTTGTGTGGGACCTTGTCAAAGGCTTTTTGAAAGTTCAGATACACCACATCCACTGGCTCTCCCTTATCCATTCTACTTGCTACATCCTCAAAAAATTCCATAAGATTAGTCAAACACGATTTCCCCTTCATAAATTCATGCTGGTTTTGACTGATCCTGTCATTGCCTTCCAAATGTGCTACTATTACCTAATTTCAGTATTTCTGCTCCCACTCAGTCCTTCGGTGGGCGGCGCAACTCTCGTCAGCAGCGGCCTCTGCAGTCCGTCTGCGTTTTTATTATTTTATGTCTATGTTTTTATATAGTTTTTGTTATTTTTTGTTGGGGTATGTGTGTGGGGGGGTGGGGGTGGGGTGGGGGTGGGGTGGGAGGGAGGGGGTGACTTTTAAATCTCTCCCTGCACGGGAGACCCAACCTTTTCTTTGTCGGGTCTCCGTTGTCGTTGGGGCTGTAACGAGGAGCGGCCTCCAACAGGAAGACCGGGGGCTCTGGTGCCGACTACTCACCTCACTGTCGCGGAGCTGGCCGAGTCCAGAGCGGGTGGAGCGGTAGTGGAGCCCTGCTGTGGCACGACCTCCGGAGTTTCGGAGGCTGCAACTGCGGGTCTGGCGGGCGGCACCGGGAGCCCGCGGGTCCCTGCTGGGAGACCGCTTTTCAGGGCTCCCGCAACGGCGACTTCTCCCGCCCGAGTTGCGGGGTTGAAGAGCACCTGGAGCGGGGCCTTACATCATCGCCCCGCGCGGTTTGGAATGGCCGCGGGACTCTGCGAGCGCACGCCGGGGGCTCTAACATCAAGAACCCGGTGTGCGACCTTGCATCACCCGGCGTGGCTTTAATGGCCACGGGACAATTCGCCATCGCCCGCCGGGGGCTTTGACTTTGACTCTGATATCGGGGGGAGAGTGCAGTGGAGAGATAAGTTTTTTTGGCCTTCCATCACAGCAATGTGATGGATGTTTATGTAAATTATGTTGTGTCTTGGGTCTATTTGTTTGTAATGTATGGCTGCAGAAACGTCATTTCGTTTGGACCTCAAGGGGTCCAAATGACAAATAAATTGTATTGTATTGTATTGTATTGTATTGTATTGTATTGTATTGTATATTCTATCCACCGAGAATCTTCCATTCATACTTTCCCACAACACCCTGTTCCCCCTCATCGAGTTTCTTCCCTACCCATTCCAATTGCCCCTCATTCAAACACTCCTCACATCAGGTCCCCTCCTCCACTGTTGCTATCTGCTCACATCATCTCCCTTATTTGGCCCCAAGCTCCACTCTTTCATAAGATCATAAGACACAGGAGCAGAATTAGGCTATTCAACCCATTATGTCTGCTCTGCTATTTGATCATGGTTGATCTATTTTTCCCTCTCAACATCATTCTCCTACCTTCTCCCAATAACCTAAAGCCCCTGTCCCACTTAGGAGACCTAAACAGCAACCTCTGGTGACCTTGCCCGCCACCCAAAAAGAAATTGGGGTGACCTGCAACCTCCTACCACCTCCCACGCATATGTTGAAAACCTTCCTCGACTATGAAGAAAACTGGCTTCGACTAGACCTGCAATTAAAAAATTATCGATTTTTAAAACGACAACCTATTTTTAGTCGAGGCCGCTTTTAAACATGATGAAAAAATAGCAGCAACCTAGATGAAGCCTCGACCACGCGGAAACCACTTTCGACCATTAGGGAGAGTGACCAAAATCTCCGGTGACCTCATAAAAACCTTGGGTGGTGGGCAAGGTCACCAGAGGTTGCTGTTTAGGTCTCCTAAGTGGTACAGGGGCTTTAGACACCCTTATTATTCATGAACCCGCTTTAAAAATATCCAATGAATTTGGCCTCCATCGCCGTCTGTGGCAATTTATTCCACAGATGCACCCCTCCGGCTAAATAAATTCATCCTCTTCTCCATTCTAAAGCTACATCCTTTTATCCTGAGGTTGTGCCCTCTTTTTCTAGACTTTCCCATCTCCTGCTAACATCCTCTACACCTCCATTCTATCATTATTCAGTAGGCTTCAATCAGAGCCTTCTAAAGTCCAGCAGGTACAGGCCCAGAGTCATCAAACGTTCCTGTTATGTTTACCCAATCATCCCCAGGATTATTCTCATAAACCTCCTCTGGACTCTTTCCAATTCCAGAACATCCTTTCTCAGATATGGGGACCAAAACTGCTCACAGTATTCCAAATGTGGGTCTGACTAGAGGGTTATAAATCCTCGGCATTGCATCCTTGCTTTTATATTCTAGTCTTCTCTAAAGCTAATATTGAAAGCTAATATTGCACTTGGCTTCCCTACTGCCAACTTGTCCTGCAAATTAACCCTTTGGGAATCCTACACCAGCAAGTCCCTCTGCACCTCCAATTTCCTAAGTCCCTTTGCACCTCCAATCTTTAAGTCAACACTGCTTGATTTAATCTGTCAAAGTGCATGACGGTACACTTTGCTACACTGTATTCCATTAGGCTGTGGGCCGAGGTGCTTTATTCCAGTATTTCGTGACCCAAGTCACCAAACGACATGAAATTTTCACATATTGTGTAAAAAAATTATATAAATCACCCCTGAAACTCGCCATGAACAAGACTTGCACATTTTTATTAAATTTGAGAAAAAACGGAAACATTTAGGGTATTTTTAGTCCAATCAAAGCACGTTTAACATTGAGTTGTCTGCCAGTTGGCCAATCACGCGCTTTGTTTCAGGCTAGCACACATCATAGCTGAGAGGGCTTCACTGATGCCTGTTTTACTGGAGTTTCCGATGAAGGTTCTTTGTCGTGGAAACTTGCAGCAGGGTAATTGAATTTAGTGAGAAAAGCATTAAGAAGTCTGAAAAATGTGCAGCTAAGTGGATAGAAGTGGAAGAAAGTCTTGAAAGCAAAATCCCTGCTGAGATGCTGCAACACAAAGTTGTGAAACGAGTGAAACTTTGTGAATCAACTCAAACTGAAAGGTAAGATCTAAAGTCTGAATTTATGAAAATTAATCTGTATGGACTTTAATTAATTTAATTGCACCCTTTATAATGCGAAAAAATGAGATTTGGAGGCTGTACATTCACTTATTCGCTCATTCATTCATTCATTCACCCATTCATTCACCCATTCACTCATTCACTCATTCACTTATTCATTCATTCATGAAGTTGAGGGCCTAAACTATATGTATCAGTAACAAGATAAATTAAACATTTTCACTAATGCCAGCTTGTTGTAGAGTAATAAGTCTTAATCATCTAATCTCGGAGCTGCCTGCGATAACTTACCGGGAAAAGGTGCTCCGATCGCGGGGCCTATGTATTTAACATAGTGAAGCCGCGGTCTCAATTAAAAAGCGGCCGATTCGCGAACGGAGGAATATATCTATCTGGAATCCATGTAGGTATAATAATATATTATATTATTATATTATTATATTATTATACCTATATTACTATCTGGAATATATATAGGTATAATAATATATAATATTATATTATTATACCTAAATATAATATTATTATGAGTGTACCTATATTACTATCTGGAATATATATAGGTATAATAATATATTATATTATTATACCTATATTACTATCTGGAATATATATAGGTATAACGATATATTGTTTAAATGGACTGCAACACGGACAATGGCTGCCCATCGTGTAATATGGGCATTGGCCACTAGATGGCGCTTACTTTCCCAATCTCATTTTCGAATTAGTTTAATTAATTAATGTGCAACATTCGGCAATGACGAGTTATGACTTCCTTCTCAATTATATTTCATCTAAATCTGTGGAAAATGTCATGTAGTTTGGTGACTTGGGTCACGAAAACTGACTTCTAGACACATTTTTGATGCTCGGCCCACAGCCTACATCTACCACTTATTTGTCCACGTCCCCAACCTGTCCAAGTCCTTCTGCAGACTCCCTGCTTCCTTAACACTACTTACCCCTCCACCTATCTTTGTATCATCTGCAAACTTGTCCACAAAGCCAATCAAATTTCCCGTCAGATTTCATCATCTGCCGCCCTCCATTGTCTCCATCAATTACGTCACAGCCTCTTTTGTTATTAGAGTCATAGAGTCATAAAGTGATACAGTGTGGAAACAAGCCCTTCAGCCCAACTCGCCCACACCAACCAAAAATGTCCCAGCTACCCTAGTCCTACTTGCCTGTGCTTGTTCCATAACCCTCCAAACCTGTCCTATCCATGTACCTGTCCAACTGTTTCTCAAACAATGGGATAGTACCAGCCTCAACTACTTCCTCTGGCAGCTTGTTCCATACACCCTCTATGTGAAAAGGTTACACCGCAGATTCCTATTAAATATTTCCCCCTTCACCTTGAACCTATGTCCTCTGGTCCTCGATTCCCCTACTCTGGGTAAAAGACTCTGTGCATCAACCCGATATATTCCTCTCATGATTTTGTATACCTCTATAAGATCTCCCCTCATCCTCCTATGCTCCATGGAATAGAGACCCAGCCTACTTAACCTCTCCCTATAGCTCATACCCTCTAGTCCTGGCAACATCCTCGTAAATCTTTTCTGAACCCTTTCAAGCTTGACAATATCTTTCCTATAACATGGTGCCCAGAACTGAACACAATATTCTAAATGCCGTCTCACCAACATCTTATACAACTGCAACACGACCTCCCAATTCACCTATGTTCTAGACACCTCAGACACTCTCCGCCGCCTCCACGCATTCCACTCTCTGGGCCCTCACCCCCTCATCTTCACCATGGATGTCCGGTCACTCTACACCTCCATCCCCCACCAGGATGGCCTCGGAGCCCTCCGGTTCTTCCTCGACCAGAGGAGCAACCTATACCCAGCCACTGACACTCTCCTCCGCTTAGCGGAGTTGGTCCTCACCCTCAACAACTTTACATTTGACTCCTCCCATTTCCTCCAAACACAAGGCGTAGCTATGGGCACACGCATGGGCCCCAGCTACGCCTGCCTCTTTGTTGGGTACGTTGAACAATCCATGTTCGAGACGTACCAGGGCCCCATCCCCGACCTCTACCTCCGTTACATTGACGACTGCTTTGGCGCCACCTCCTGCACCTACACACAACTGACTGACTTCATCCACTTCACCACCAACTTCCATCCGGCACTCCAATACACCTGGACGATTTCCGACACTTCCCTACCATTCCTCGACCTCACCATCTCCATCGCAGGGGACAGACTCCTGACCGACATACATTACAAACCCACTGACTCACATGGCTATCTGGACTACACGTCTTCCCACCCTGCCCCCTGTAAAGACTCCATCCCCTACTCCCAATTCCTCCGCCTACGCCGCATCTGTTCCCAGGATGAGACATTTCATACCAGGGCATCGGAAATGTCCTCGTTCTTCAGGGAACGGGGATTCCCCTCCGCCACCATAGATGAGGCTCACACCAGGGTCTCATCCATACCCCGTAACACTACTCTCTCTCCCCATCCCCGCACACGCAACAAGGGCAGAGTCCCTCTGGTCCTCACCTTTCACCCCACCAGCCGGCAAATACAACACATAATCCTCCGCCATTACCGCCACCTCCAACGTGACCCCACCACTCGCCACATCTTCCCATCTCCCCCCATGTCTGCCTTCCGCAAAGACCGCTCCCTCCGCAACTCCCTCGTCAATTCTTCCCTTCCCTCCCGCACCACCCCCTCCCCGGGCACTTTCCGTTGCAACCGCAAGAAATGCAACACCTGTCCCTTCACCTCCCCCCTCGACTCCATCCAAGGTCCCAAGCAGTCGTTCCAGGTGCGACAAAGGTTCACCTGTATCTCCTCCAACCTCATCTACTGCATCCGCTGCTCTAGATGTCAACTGATTTACATCGGTGAGACCAAGCGTAGGTTGGGCGATCGTTTCGCCGAACACCTCCGCTCAGTCCGCAATAACCTACCTGACCTCCCGGTGGCTCAGCACTTCAACTCCCCCTCCCATTCCCAATCCGACCTCTCTGTCCTGGGTCTCCTCCATTGCCAGAGTGAGCAACAGCGGAAATTGGAGGAACAGCACCTCATATTCCGTCTGGGGTCCTTGCGTCCTTATGGCATTAACATTGAATTCTCCCAATTTGGCTAGCCCGTGCTGTCTCCTCCGCTTCCTTAACCCTCCAGCTGTCTCCTCCCACCCTCCCATCCGCCCGCCCTCGGGCTCCTCCTCCTCCTCCCCTTTTCCTTCTTTCTTTCCCCACCCCCCATCAGTCTTAAGAAGGGTTTCGGCCCGAAACGTCGCCTATTTCCTTCGCTCCAAATCTAATAACATCTCT
The DNA here is from genome assembly GCF_010909765.2 of Amblyraja radiata. Classification (NCBI taxonomy): domain Eukaryota; kingdom Metazoa; phylum Chordata; class Chondrichthyes; order Rajiformes; family Rajidae; genus Amblyraja; species Amblyraja radiata. The sequence continues at coordinate 136,745,346 of NC_045956.1, forward strand.
GCTTCTTGCTTTCAAATTCTTTAAAACCCTCACCACTTCCTAGCTCTTTGAATGCTTTAAGTTCCATATTCCTACTAGACTAAGCGTCCTTATGGCATTAACATAGAATTCTCCCAATTTGGCTAGCCCTTGCTGTCTCCTCCCCTTCCTTAACCCTCTAGCTGTCTCCTCCCACCCTCCCATCCGCCTCCCCTTTTCCTTCTTTCTTTCCCCCACCCCCCATCAGTCTGAAGAAGGGTTTCGGCCCGAAACGTCGCCTATTTCCTTCGCTCCATAGATGCTGCTGCACCCGCTGAGTTTCCCCAGCAATTTTGTGTATCTTCTATAATCAATACTCTGATTGATGAAGGCCAAAGTGTAAAAGCCTTCTTGACCACTGTATCTACCTGCGACTCGATCTTCAAGGAATCTTGCACTTGTACTCATAGATCCCTCTGCTCTACAACACTACCCAGAGGCCTACCATTTACCGTGTAGGTCCTGCCCTTGTTCGAGGTCCCAAAATGCAACACCTCACACTTCTCTGCATTAACCCGCTTTCTCCCCTCTTTGATTTCATCCACCTATAAAACCCCTATTCACCCTTGTCAGCCACCTTCACATCTTTATAGTGGCTATCTCCCCGCCAGTGTAGAGGAAACAGCTCTTCCCAAAATACCATCTGCCCATTTCCCTCAGAGATGGAGCCTGACCCGTTGAATTCCTTCAGCAGTTTATGTTTGGTTCCAGATTTCAGCATCTGCAGCCTTTTATGTTCTTGTAGCTTGTTATGGCATTCCGATTTGAGGTAGTCTTCTTTCATTTGCAATCATAGAAACATAGAAACATCGAAAATATGTGCAGGAGTAGGCCATTCGGCCCTTCGAGCCTGCACCGCCATTCAATATGATCATGGCTGATCATCCAACGCAATATCCTGTACCTGCCTTCTCTCCATACCCCCTGATACCTTTAGCCACAAGGGCCACATCTAACTCCCTTAAATATAGCTAATGAACTGGCCTCAACTACCTTCTGCGGCAGAGAATTCCAGAGATTCACCCCCTCATCCTTAAACTGTGACACCTTGTTCTGGACTTCCCCAACATCGGGAACAATCTTCCTGCATCTAGCCTGTCCAACCCCTTAAGAATTTTGTAAGTTTCTATAAGATCCCCCCTCAATCTTCTAAATTCTAGCGAGTACAAGCCGAGTCTATCCAGTCTTTCTTCATATGAAAGTCCTGACATCCCAGTAATCAGCCTGGTGAACCTTCTCTGTACTCCCTCTATGGCAAGAATGTCTTTCTTCAGATTAGGAGACCAAAACTGTATACAATACTCCAGGTGTGTTCTCACCAAGACCCTGTACAACTGCAGTAGAACCTCCCTGCTCCTATACTCAAATTATTTTGCTATGAATGCTACCACACCATTCGCTTTCTTCACTGTCTGCTGCACCTGCATGCCTACTTTCAATGACTGGTGTACCATGACACCCAGGTCTCGTTGCATCTCCCCTTTTCCTAATCGGCCACCATTCAGATAAAAGTCTACTTTCCTGTTTTTGCCACCAAAGTGGATAACCTCACATTTATCCACATTATACTGCATCTGCCATGCATTTGCCCACTCACCCAGCCTATCCAAGTCACCTTGCAGCCTCCTAGCATCCTCCTCACAGTTAACACTGCCCCCCAGCTTCGTGTCATCCGCAAACTTGGAGATGTTGCATTCAATTCCCTCGTCCAAATCATTAATATTTATTGTAAATAGCTGGGGTCCCAGCACTGAGCCTTGCGTTACCCCACTAGTCACTGCCTGCCATTCTGAAAAGGACCCGTTTACTCCTACTCTTTGCTTCCTGTCTGCCAGCCAGTTCTCTATCCACATCAATACTGAACCCCCAATCCCATGTGCTTTAAGTTTGTATACTAATCTCTTATGTGGGACCTTGTCGAAAGCCTTCTGAAACTCCAGATATAACACATCCACTGGTTCTCCCTTATCCACTGTACTAGTTACATCCTCGAAAAATTCTATATTTTCGTCAGACATGATTTACCCTTCATAAATCCATGCTGACTTTGTCCAATGATTTCACCACTTTCCAAATGTGCTGCTATCCCATCTTTAATAACTGACTAGCAGTTTCCCCACTACCGATGTTAGACTAACTGGTCTGTAATTCCCCGTTTTCTCTCTCCCTCCCTTTTTAAAAAGTGGGGTTACATTAGCTACCCTCCAATCCTCAGGAACTACTACAGAATCTTAAGAGTTTTGAAAAATTATCACTAATGCATCCACTATTTCTGGGGCTACTTCCTTAAGTACTCTGGGATGCAGCTTATCTGGCCCTGGGGATTTATCGGCCTTTAATCCATTCAATTTACCTAACACCACTTCCCGGCTAACCTGGATTTCACTCAGATCCTCCATCTCATTTGACCCGGCCCCCTGCTATTTCTGGCAGATTATTTATGTCTTCCTTAGTGAAGACAGAACCAAAGTAGTTATTCAATTGGTCTGCCATGTCCTTGTTCCCCATGGTCAATTCACCTGTTTCTGACTGACTACATTTGTTATAACTAATATTTTTCTCTTCACATATCTATAAAAACTGTTTTTATGTCCCCTGCCAGTTTTCTTTCATAATCTATTTTCCCTTTCCTAATTAAGCCCTTTGTCCTCCTCTGCTGGACTCTGAATTTCTCCCAGTCTTCTGGTAGGCTGCTTTTTCTGGCTAATTTGTATACTTCATCTTTTGTCTTGATACTATCCCTGATTTCCCTTGTTATCCACGGATGCACTACATTCCCTGATTTATTCTTTTGCCAAACTGGGATGAACAATTGTTGTAGTTCATCCATGCAGTCTTTAAATGCCTTCCATTGCATATCCACCTTTAAGAATCAATTGTCAGTCTATCTTGGCCAATTCACGTCTCATACCCTCAAAGTTACCTTTCTTTAAGTTCAGAACCCTTATTTCGGAATTAATTATGTCACTCTCCGTCCTAATGAAGAACTCAACCATATTATGGTCTCTCTTGCCCAAGGGGCCACGCACAAGACTGCTAACTAACCCTTCATCATCACTCAATACCCAGACTAGAATAGCCTGCTCTCTCGTTGGTTCCTCTACATGTTGGTTTAGAAAACTATCCCGCATACATTCCAAGAAATCCTCTTCCTCAGCACCCCTGCCAATTTGATTCACCCAACCTATATGTAGATTGAAGTCACCCATTATAACAGTTTTACCTTTGTTGCACGCATTTCTAATTTCCTGTTTGATGCCATCCCCAACTCCACTACTACTGTTAGGTGGCCTGTACACAACTCCCACTAGCGTTTGAGATCGTTTGAGACTAGGTGAGACCACAGCTGGAGTATTGCGTACAGTTTTGGTCTCCTAATCTGAGGAAGGACATTCTTGCCATAGAGGGAGTGCAGAGAAGGTTCACCAGACTGATTCCTGGGATGTCCGGACTTTTATATGAAGAAAGACTGGATAGACTCGGCTTGTACTCGCTAGAATTTAGAAGATTGAGGGGGGATCTTATAGAAACTTACAAAATTCTTAAGGGGTTGGACAGGCTAGATGCAGGAAGATTGTTCCCGATGTTGGGGAAGTCCAGAACAAGGAGTCACAGTTTAAGTATAAAGGGGAAATCTTGTAGGACTGAGATGAGAAAAACATTTTTTACACAGAGAGTGGTGAATCTCTGGAATTCTCTGCCACAGAATGTAGTTGAAGCCAGTTCATTGGCTATATTTAAGAGGGAGTTAGATGTGGCCCTTGTGGCTAAAGGGATCAGGGGGTATGGAGAGAAAGCAGGTACGGGATACTGAGTTGGATGAGCAGCCATGATCATATTGAATGGCGGTGCAGGCTCGAAGGGCCGAATGGCCTACTCCTGCATCTATTTTCTATGTTTCTATGTTTTCTGCCCCTTAGTGTTTCGCTGCTCTACCCATATCGATTCCACATCCTCCAAGCTAATGTCCTTCCTTTCTATTGCGTTAATCTCCTCTCTAAACAGCAACGCTACCCCACCTCTTTTTCCTTTCTGTCTATCCCTCCTGAATATTGAATATCCCTGGATGTTCAGCTCCCAGCCTTGGTCACCCTGGAGCCATGTCTCCGTGATCCCAACTATATCATCGTCATTAATAGCTATCTGCACATTCAACTCATCCACCTTATTACGAATGCTCCTTGCATTGAGACACAAAGCCTTCAGGCTTGTTTTTACAACACTCTTATCCCCTATACAATTATGTTGAAAAGTGGCCCTTTTTAATTTTTGCCCTGGATTTGTCTGCCTGCAACTTTTACTTTTCACCTTGCTACCTATTGCTTCTACCCTCATTTTACACCCCTCTGTCTCTCTGCTCACACATTTAAGAAACCCTTTCCCTTTAACTCCATCCTCGACTATCCCATTTGACACCCCACCCCCCTTGTTCAGTTTAAAACCACCCGTGTAGCAGTGGCAAACCTGCCTGCCAGAATGCTGGTCCCCCACCTGTTAAGATGCAATCTGTCCCTTTTGTACAGTTCCCCCTTACTCCAAAATAGATCCCAGTGATCTAAGAATCTAAATCCCTGCCCCCTGCACCAGTTCCTCAGCCACACATTCAGGTCCCGTATCTCCCTGTTCCTGCTCTCGCCAGCACGAGGAACTGGAAGCAAACCGGAGATAACAACCCTGGAGGCCCTGCTTTTAAGCATTTTTCCGAGCTCTCTGAAGTCACGCTGCAGAATATTCATCCCCTTCTTTCCGACATCGTTTATGCCGACATGCACTACCACTTCCGGCTGTTCACCTTCGCCCTTGAGGATTTTCTGCACTCTGTCCATGACATCCTGGATCCTGGCACCAGGAAGACAGCACACCATCCTCGAATCCCGTCTGTTGCCGCAGAAACCCCAGTCCGTACCTCTCACAATGGAGTCTCCCACTACAATCTCCCACTCCCACTACACTACACTAACAATCATGTAAAGTGTGGTTGAAAGTTCCATCAACTTTACTGATTTTCTAATGCACTTCCAGTTAAGAACATCAAAAAATATAGAGGGGTCATTCCAAGAATAGAGTTTAGATGGAAAACCTTTAACTTTACCTCAGTGCTTTATCTTATCTGGTCGACTGCATTTTGGCACGTGTTCAAGTTTCCTATTCACTTGCCCTTAGGCAAGATAGGCAATGTCAGGAACACTAATAACTGCTATCAATATTAGTATGAAATCTCATTGCCAAGAGAGAGTCTTTCATTCTTTGTTTTTCACTAACCTCATATTGAAATATATGCTTCTTTATAGTACCCAAGAGTCATGGATATAGGAACTCCAATTATTGTTATAACTGATGATTAAATATTTAAGCATGTTTCTAGCTTCAGGTGGGGCAGTGCAGCGCATTAAGTTTGCAATGATGAATTATGTCACAATTTACTTCACGCAGAGAACATAAAATGGAAAAGCAATATCAGTTTATTTACCTGTTATAGTATTTTGGACTTCTCCAAACTTAATAGACCTAATCGTACCCAGCTCATTTTGATCTTGGGGAAATCCTTCAAGATAGGCCAAAGTCAGCATGGTTTTGTGAAGGGAAGATCTTGCCTGATGAATCTGCTGGAGGTTTTTGAGGTAGTTAATTGCAGGATAACAAAGGGGAGGCTGTAGATGTTGTACAAGGACATGACAGAAAGCCTTCAATAAGGTGCCGCACATCAGGCTGCTAGGGAAGATGTGACCCCATGGTATTAAAGGGAAGATACTCGCATGGATAGCAAGTTGACTGGATGGCAGAAATCAAAGAGTTGCAATAAAAGGTGTTTTTTTCAGGTTGGTTGCAGGTGACAAGTGAAGTTCCACAAGGATTGGTACAGGGGTCACTTCACTTCACGTTGTATATTAATGATTTGGATAAGGGGATTGCAGGCTTTGTGGCCAAGTTTGCAGATGATGCTAAGATAGATAGGGGTGGGCAGTGTAGAGGACTGCAGAAGGACTTGGTCAGATTAGGAGTGTGGGCAGAGAAGTGGCAGATGAAATTCAGTATAGCAATGTGCAGAGTCATGCATTGTGGTAATAAGAATAAAGGTATATATATTTTTCTAAATGGAGAGAGAATCCAGAAATCGGAGGTGCAAAGGGACTTGGGAGTGCTTGTGCACAACTCAGTCGAATCCGTTGTAAGGAAGGCAAATTCATTGCGAGCATTTATATCAAGAGGACTGGAATACAAAAACAGAGATGTGGTACTGAGGCTCTATAAAGTGCTGGTCAGGCCACATTTGGAGTACTGTGAGCAAATCTGGGCCCCATATCTGAGGTAGGATGTGTTGGCTCTGGAGAGGATCCAGAGGAGGTTTACAAGAATGATTCAAGGAATGAGTGTGTTAGCATATGATGAGCGTTTGATAGCACTTGGGCCTCTACTCATTGGAGTTTAGAAGATTGAGAGGGGACCTCATTGAAACTTACAGAACAATGAAAGGCATAGATAGAGTGGATGTGGAAAGGATGGTTCCACCGGTGGGAGGGTTTAGGACCAGGGGTCATAGCCTCGAAATTAAAGGGCGCTCTTTTAGAAAGGAGATGAGGAGGACTAATTTATTTAGGCAGAGGGTAGTTCATCTGTGGAATTAATTGCCACAGAGGGTTGTGGAGGCCGTCAGTGGATAGTTTTAAGGCAGATATGGACAAATTCTTGATTAGAATGGATGTCAAGGGTTATGGGGAGAAGGCAGGAAATTAGATTAGGAGAGTTCAGAGATTTGAATGGTGGAGTAGACTCGATGGGCCGAATGGCCTAATTCTAATCCTATAATTTGTGAAGACGGTGGAGGATGGCGGAAAGGAACCGAGCCAGTGAGTAAGCTGGGTCACGGCTGAGCAGTGGCCTTATGAGGCAAGGGGTAGCATGTTTACACCTCGATGTGTTGGTGGAGTGAACTGCTGAATGCCCTGCAGCAGCCTGGGCCTTGATTGGATTGGGTGCTGCTCCAAGTTGCTAAGCACATGGATTGGACATGACCTACAGTGCATGGAGCAGCAGAGCAGCAATGGAACTATGACAACATCGTCTGGCCAAGCCAATCCCTGCGACTACAACCCAGCACAGCCACTAGGATAACAATTCTTTATAGCCAAGTTAAGACTCTACATTATGAACAACGTTGTACTTGAAAGGTACAAAGTGGCGCTGCAAATGTGGCAATTCTTGTGTTCCGCCTCAGTGTAATCTAGTAGTCTTGCTCTCTTGTAAGATTATGCCTGCGTATAGTAAGATTTTGACTGAACTATATGCAAAAAAGGAATTTCACTGTACCTAGCTTTATTGTGACAATAAAGTGCCATTGAATCATTGAATCTTCCGGGGACAAGGTAGAGCAAATAAATAGGAAGATTTTCCTGTCATATCATTCACATGGGCCAAATAGTTACTGATTCCTATGCTTACATATTGAAGCACGGAAGTTAGAGATGAACTAAAGGACATATATGGATGTAACTGACCTCCTGGTTTGCCAATAGACCCTGCGTATAGGACAATAATGGACTGGCCTGAGGTGCCAATTATACTGGAATCTGGTCTCTCTGCTTCAAACCAAGTGGATTTCATTGGTGTCTCTAACATAAAAACATAGACACGTAGAAAATAGGTGCAGGAGTAGGCCATTCAGCTCTTCGAGCCAGCACCGCCATTCAATATGATCATGGCTGATCATCCAAAATCAGTACCCTTCTCCCCATATCATTTAATCCCTTGATAACCTTGACTGTAAAGGTGACAGATTATTTTACTTTTAATTGGCGACAAATATTTTAAGGAAGTTGATTTTAATTTTATTTTAATTCCATTGTAATTATTTTTAAATATCAGTTTGGGACATTTACATGGATATCAAAGTTCTCACTTTGGTGTCAAAATGTGTAGGAAGGAACTGCAGTTTTAGATCGGAGATAGACGCAAAATGCTGGAGTAACTCAGCAGGTCAGGCAGCCTTCAGACTCTGAAGAAGGGTTCCGACCAGAATCATCACTTATTCCTTCTCTGTAGAAATGCTGCCTGTCCTACTGAGTTACTGTAGCATTTTGTGTCTATCTTCAATTGGCTGTCAGGCTGTTCTAGCAGAATAGCTTCAGGATCTGACTTGTGAGTCCTGTTTTTGTTGCTTGCAGCCTGCTTCACTTCACTAGATTGCTGCAGCAAGCCAGCCTCCAGCTCAATATGTCCCATGGCGTGCTGTAAGAATGAGTTAAATCCTGCTTGATCATGTTATGCATTTATGTTTCTCCCATACAATTTTTAACCATAAGAATCAGATACTTAAGGGCCTGAGCTATAGAGAGGCTAGGATTTTTCTCTGGAGTGCAGGAGGATGAGGGATGATCTTATAGAGGTGTATAATCTCATGAAGAAAACGCACTGACTTTTTCCCAGATTAGGGGGCTCATGAACAATAGGACATAGGTTTAAGGTGATCGGGGAAAGATTTAATAGGAACCTAAGGGACAACGTTTTCATTCAGAGGGTGGTGGGTATATGGAATGAGCTTCCAGATTAGTTAGTTGAGGCAGGTACCATAACAACATGTAAAATATGTTTTGATAGGTACATGGATAAGAAAGGTTGGAGGGATATGGGGCAAACACAGGCAGGTGGAACTAATGTAGATGGGGCATCTCGGTCGGCATTAGCAAGTTGGGCTGAAGGGTCTGTATGACTGAATCTCTATGCCTCTATGACTTTATATGGAATATTCTGGTGTATGCTCCCTTCATAAATTTTAATTCAAACAAGTTCAAATCTATTTGGTCATCGTGAAGCCCCATTTAAAATATACATATATCTATTCCCCACAGATATTAAAGGCCCATTGAGTAAATAAGGATTATAATGTTGGAGATCTTCACCTTTAATGGAAAATTCTTGAGACTACACAAAAGAATTCCCCACCAACCAGCAGCATACATTTACAAAATGACCTTGAATACCTTTTAATTTGGCATGTTTGCCTCCATTGCTTCAGAGTTCCAGTTACGTCAATACATTACAGCAAACATCCTTTTTCTTGTCATTAGACTCCTTTATACGAGTCAATATAGATATGTGGCACTTTCCTTTTGTACAACGCTAAAAAAGTTGAAATGTAAATACATTTAGTCTTCAGCTCCAATGTCAAGTTCACTAAGAGCTCCGACATCATCCATTGGAAAATTAAATCAACTTTCATTCTCTCTAATCTAAACTCATGAGTCAGTTATATTCCTCTACAATGGGTTATTTCCATTTCTACTTCCTTGTTACATCCGTGCATTATTTTACTACCAGTTATCTAATCATAAGGTCAGATCTCTGTCGTCAATACAAAACAAGGTTTCAAGCATTTCAAATCAATATCTACTCCACAGCAGCTTCTGCATAGGCAAATAATATATGAATTCCACACAAGTGCCCTTTAAAATGTAATCTGTGCATATAAGTGAATTGTAGGAATTTATACATTTGGATTATCTCCCTCCATTTGATAAATATGATTTGGGGAAAGGGTCATGTTCCATAATTTTGTTCAGGACAATACAGGAATCAGAAAGTCTCCCGATTAAAAGGCTAGCCAGTGGAAATATGCAATGTGCCATTTACTGTTTCTTTTGTTATTTTTTGTTATTTTGGAGCATAGAGAAAATGTGGAAGTACAAACGGGGAGGCACGGTGGTGCAGCAGTAGAGTTGCTGCCTTACAGCACTTGCAGCGCTGGAGATCCGGGTTCGATCCCGACTACGGGTGCTGTCTGTTCATAGTTTGTACATTCTCCTGTGACCGCGTGGGTTTTCTTCGAGATCTTTGGTTTCCTCCCACACTCCAAAGACGCACAGGTATGTAGGTTAATTGGCTTGGTGTTTGTGTAAACTGTCCCTAGGGTATGCTGGGTAGCGTTAATGTACGGGGATTGCTGGTTGGTGCGGACTCGGTGGGCCGAAGGGCCTGTTTCCGCGCTGTATCTCTAAACTAACTTGAGACATAAATTTGTGGAACACAGAAGCAAGCTCTAGCTAAATTATTATTTTTTTAAATTTAAGAGTAAGGTGTAAGTATAGATCCTTAACAAACCAAAAGGCTCAGTATGTTTCCTGCAATGTTTCTTCTTCATCAATTCTAATGCAAGTTAGTTAATCTGAAATATTTTTTATGTTATAGAGTCATAGTGTCATATAGTGTGGAAACAGGCCCTTCGGCCCAATTCGCCCACACCAGCCAACAATGTCCCAGCTACACTAGTCCCACTTGCCTGTGCTTGGTCCATATCCCTCCAAACCTGTCTTATCCATGTACATGTCTAACTGTTTCTTAAACAATAGGATAGTCCCCTCAACTACCTCCTCTGACAGCTTGTTCCATACACCCACCACCCTTTGTGTGAAAAAGTTTCCCGATCGGATTCCTAGTAAATCTTTTCCCCTTCACCTTGAACCTATGACCACTGGTCCTCTATTCCCCTACACTGGACAAGAGACTGTGCATCTAGCCGATCTATTCCTCTCATGATTTTGTAAACATGATTCTGTCCCTCCCTGAGCCGATGTTATTTCCAGCTTTTCCTTGTTTGCATTGTGTTATGGGAATAATTCTCAGCATAATATGAGAGAGGCATTGAGCACTTTGTTCTATGTGTCTCACCATCATCAGAATTGAATTTTAAAATTCCATGTTTCTTCCAAAAGAGGAAGTGTGCTTTATCACCCCTGTGTTTTCTTTGGGGCAATTAAACTAAAAGGATAATGATTTTCATTAAAATCCGTACAAAATTTGTCCGCTTCGAGCAAACTGCGAAGACAAATTGCACATTCACAACCAGAGAGAAATGGCTATTGCGTGACACAATAATCTTTGTGTTCATCTGCCCTCTGTTCTGACCTCAGAGAGGAGTTTCATTCTATGTGAATTTGCAGTCATTGCCTGTTGTGAACCTCAATGGAGTAACCTGAGAAACCATTTAATTTACAACTAGTAAGTGGATCAGCTGTTTGGAAATATTAAACAAGCAAATCAAAAGTCAGAGGCAATAAAACCACAAAGCAAACAGGAAATGAGAGAGAAACCATCCAGAAGTCATGATGAATTAATCACAAATTCACAAACATTGTCACATAATAGACAATAGAAATTGGTGCAGGAGTAGGCCATTCGGCCCTTCAAGTCAGCACCGTAATTCAATGTGATCATGGCTGATCATCCCCATATCTTATATGTTTCAATAAGATCCCCTCTCATTCTTCTAAACTCCAGAGTATACAAGCCCAGCCGCTCCATTCTCTCAGCATATGACAGTCCCGCCAACCCGGGAATTAACCTTGTAAACCTACGTTGCACTCCCTCAATATCAAGAATGTCCTCCCTCAGGGGACCAAAACTGCAGATAATACTCCAGGTGTGGTCTCACTAGGGCTCTATACAAATACAGAAGGACCTCTTTGCTCCTATACTCAACTCCTCTTGTTATAAATGCCATTCATAGAAACATAGAAAATAGGTGCAGGAGTAGGCCATTCAGTCCTTCGAGCCTGCACCGCCATTCAATATGATCATGGCTGATCATCCAACTCAGTATCCTGTACCTGCCTTCTCTCCATACCCCCTGATCCCTTTAGCCACAAGGGCCACATCTAACTCCCTCTTAAATATAGCCAATGAACTGGCCTCAACTACCTTCTGTGGCAGAGATTTCCAGAGATTCACCACTCCCTGAGTAAAAAATGTTTTTCTCATCTCGGTCCTAAAAGATTTCCCCTTTATCCTTAAACTGTGACCCCTTTTCCTGGACTTCCCCAACACCGGGAACAATCTTCCTGCATCTAGCCTGTCCAACCCCTTAAGAATTTTGTAAGTATCTATAAGATCCCCCCTCAATCTTCTAAATTCTAGTGAGTACAAGCCAAGTTTATCCAGTCTTTCTTCATATGAAAGTCCTTTCTTCATATGAAAGTCCTCTCGTAGTGGCTTGCCCGTCCCCGAGGGAACAGCAAATTTAGAGGCAAGAGCAGACAGCTCTTCCTTATGCGACTCTCGTACATTATGCATTAAAGCATGGGATTCAGGCACATAGTCATGTTCGGAGTCATGTTCGGAGTCAGCTCCATACTGATCTCTGACAGTCCCTTAGAGTGGGAGAAATAGTGCAACCCTGAACCAGGCGTTGCCACATGCGTATGATTCGAACTGCCTGTGCATATCTCCGTAACACGGAGCATATTTTGTGACACCATCTCCGATACTCTTCTGAGTGGGAGGAATATTGCAACCATGAACCAGGAGTTGCTACAGGCATATGACTTGAACTGCCTGTGCATGCCTCCGTAACACGGAGCATATTATTTGGCACCATCTCCAACACTCCTTTCATCCAAGTGGGAGGAATATTGCAACCCTGAACCAGGAGCTGCTGCCTGTGCATGCCTCTGTAACACGGAGCATATTTCGTGCCACCATCTGATTCATCAGATGTTCTAATTGAGACAAACGGCCAATCACATCTGCCGTAGATGTGGGGACAGAATCCCCTTGACCCAAATCGTCTGACAGGACTTGTCTCACAGACTTGGCTTTGACTTTGCCTTGACTCGGGGTTGCCAAACTGCTCCCTCTAGGAGCCGAATCGGGACTAGCTGGGCATATCAGCGCTCTGTCGGTATAAATCATTATTATTTATTATACTTACCAGACAGGTTGCACCTGCTAGTGACTCAGAGTCCTTGCTCCCTTCTGGAGCCTCAACAGAGTGTTTCAGGGAGGAAATAGAGCGCAAGCCTGCACCAGGTGTTACTTCCTCAGGCCTCTGGCCCCCATATGACTTTGATGAGCCGGCATTACAATCGGAGTCACCTCTTCCCGATAGTCCCCTAGACAGAGTGGGAGAAATACTGCAACCCTGCCAGGTGTTGTCACAGGCAAATTACTGGAGCCGTCTGTAATGCCTCCGGTAAACGGAACATAGTTTGTTCATATGATTAAACAGAAGCATAGCCCCATTGGATCAAAGATTCGACTGCTTTGTCGATATCCACATAGTTGGGGTCTCTTATGAAAGATCTCCAACAGTTCCCTCTACTGAGCGGAAATTATCATGACGCAGCCCTGCACCAGGTATTGCTCCACAGGTGTCTAATAGACACAGCTGACAAAAGGCTTCCCAAGCCAGGAGCTCCTTGCTTGTGCCTCAATGGAGTTCTTAGGGGAGGAAATAGAATGCAACCCTGAACCAGGCGCAGCCTCCTCAGGCCTTTGGCTGACTCTCTTTCGGAGCATTACTGCGAACAGCCGCCCGCTCCAGTGGAGCCCCATTCTGTGCCGTAATGGCAAGTCAAAATTACTACACCATATGGTGTATGATAATAAATGTCCTATCTGCTGCGATAGTCACAAACGTGACCGAACAGCAACCACTATTACAAAACTGCCAGCTCTATTTATAACTGCCCTTTAATAGAGCACACACTATATGCTGGTCTACAGCGTATGCTGCCTCAGCCAGCAGCATCTATGTTTAAAAATTGGTAGGCACTATGGCAGCTGAGCTTACCTAGCATTTGCTGCCCTGGCCGCGGCTAATTTTCAAAAGCACCGGCTGCTGTTATCTTTAGCAGTGATCGTTAACTTAGCCGCGGCTATATTTAAACTACCGCCTGCTGCTAATCTTAGCAGCGAACTCGCCTAGCCGCGCCGGCAGCCCCAACTCCTAATGGAGCTTCCACGGTGGCCTCAAATCCAGCCGCCTGCTCCCGTTTGGAGCTTCAAAGCCGGCAGCCGCAATATTGAATCTAGCTCCTTATGGAACCTCCACCGTGACCCAAATCTGGCCGCCTCCATCAGCTACTCCGGGCCCGCTGACTGCAGCGGCCCGCTGAAAATAAAATTAACTTACCTGCCAGAGCAGTTTCGACCTGCTCCGACTCGCGCCCCATGCGTTGACATATTAACACGCATGCTGGTTGGCGGGCACTTCACGTAGTCACTTATGTGACTTCGAAATAAAACAAGAAGCTGCTTGTGTAAAGAATCAGAGACCTACCAACTATCCTCTGATTAAAAAACAAACTGTTACAGGATCTCAGTGTCAGACAGCATCTGTGGAGGTAGAGGGATGGTCAACATTTCAGAACTAGACCCAACTTGCCCACACTGACCAACATGTTGCATTTACACTAGTTCCGCCTGCCTGTATATGGTCCATAACCCTTTATACCTATCCTATCCACGTACCTGTCCAAATGTTTCTTAAACGCTGTGATGGTACCCGCCTCAACTACCTCCTCCAGCAGCTCGTTCCATACACCCACCATCCTTTGTGTGAAAAGGTTACCTATAAGGTTCCTATTAAATCTTTCCCACGTATGTCCTCTGGTTCTCAATTCTCCAACTCCGGGCAAAGACTCTGCATCTACCCGATCTACTCCTCTCATGATTGTATATACCTCCATAAGATCTCCTAACATCTCCCTGAGTTACATAGAAAACATAGAAACATAGAAAATAGGTGCGGGAGGAGGCCACTCGGCCCTTCAAGCCAGCACCGCCATTCATTGTGATCATGGCTGATCGTCCCCTATCAATAACCCGTGCCTGCCTTCTCCCCATATCCCTTGATTCCACTAGCCCCTAGAGCTCTATCTAGTTGGGTGACAGTGGTTGGTGGGACATAGTTAGAAAAAGATAAGGAGGGAGAGAAGGGGGGCAGATAGAGCTCCATGAGGGGAGTGAAGTGTTGAGGAAGAGAAGAAGCTGAGATGAGATAAGTGGAGACAAAAGACACTGATCAGGAATCTGATCAGTAAGGAAGGTAATACATGGAACTGGACGAAGGAAAAAAGATGCAAACTAGAAGAACACTTCATAGTCCACCCGGGTGGTCTATAACTAATTGATTTTTAGATTTTCTGGTAAACTTTACGTCCCTTGCTCTGCTGTCACTCTTCTTCTACCCCACCATCTTTCACCCCCTTTTCCCAACACCCATCTCATATTACCCTGTTTCATTTCCCTTCTCCAACTCGTTCCACCTACCTACCAATCCCCCCCCCCCCTTTCTGGTTTTAGTTATCATCTTCATTACTTATCAGATTCCAGTAGCTGCAGCCTCTTGTGGATCCATTTATCATAGTCCAGCCTCTGTCTCTACTCTCTCCTTTCCTCCCCTCAAGTGGTTCCATCTGCTCCTTTGTGTTTCTCATCTTTAAGTTTTTCGATTTATCCCCTGCCGGCCAATGTTTCCCAAATCCATGCATCCCATTTCCTACCTAGTTCCACCTGTGCAGCATTTTCCTCCTCACCTCATCCACCTATCACTTGCTAGCCTCTGGTCCACACCTCCCTAACCTCCTCATTTTGGGTCTCTCCCCTTTAAAACTGATGAGGGGGTCTCCAACCAAAAGGTTGACCATCCCACTGCCTCCACTGATGTAAAGAGGTTCACATACCTGTCCCTATACCTCCTCTTTCACTTCCATCCAAGGACCCCAGCAGTCCTTCCACGTGAGTCAAAGGTTCATATCTTCTCACCTCATTTACAGCAACTGGTGTATCCCTGACGTGGCCTCCTTTACATTGGTGAGACTAAACATAGACTTGGCAACCATTTTTCAGAACACATATATATCACAATCTGCCAAGGCCTTCTGGATTTCCTGGTTACTAACCATTTTAACTTCCCTTCCCATTCTCATACTGTCCTTTCTGTCCTGGGCCACCTCCATTGACAAGGGTGAGACGCATCACAAACTGGAACAATAACATCTCATACTTCACTTGGATAGCTTGCAATGCAATGGTCTGAACATTGAATGCTCCAAGTTTAGGTACCTATAACGCCCCCCCCCCCCCCTCCTTCTTCCCCCACATCCCACCCTTCTTCCCCCCCTCGCTCCTCCCCTCCCTCCCCAGTGCCCCACCTGGACTCGCACTTATTTCTCCCCCCTATCCTTCCCCTACATTCCTTCCTCTTGCTTCATAATTTGAAAATCTTCAATGGTTTTGTCTCATACCTTCCATATTATGGAATGGATAAAAAAAATGACTTAATGGAAGGAAGCGGAGGGTGATGGAGGCTTTTCGGACTGGAGGCCTGTGACCAGTGAATTGCCTCAGGTTTCGGTGCTGGGCCCATTGTGGTTTGTCATCTATGTCAATGATTTGTATGAGAACGTCTAAGGAATGATTAGTAAGTTTGCAGGTGACATTAAAGTGTTTCGGCCCGAAACGTTGCCTATTTCCTTCCCTCCATAGATGCTGCTGCACCCGCTGAGTTTCTCCAGCATTTTTGTGTACATTAAAGTGAGTAGTTTTGTAGATAGTGAAGATGGCTGCCAATTATAGCAGCAGGATCTGATCGGTTGGCCAGGTGGGCTGAGGAATGGTTGTTTAATACAGAAACATGTGGGAAATCTAATCTGGACAGGACCTACACAGTGAATGAGAGGGCTCTGGGGAGTGTTGTAGAGTAGTGGGATCTAGGAGTGCAGGTCCAGGTTCCATGAAGGTGGAGTCGCAGGTAGATAGGGTGGTCAAGAAAGCTTTCTGCACATTGGCCTTCATCAGTCAGGGTATTGAGTATAGAAGTTGGGTGCTTTTATAGAGGTGTATAAGATCATGAGAGGAATAGATAGGGTAAATGCAGGTGACTCAAGAATCAGAGGACATAGGTTTAAGGTGAAGGAAAGAAATGCAGATGCTGGTTTTAAATCGAAGATAGACACAAAATGCTGGAGTAACTCAACGGGACAGGCAGCATCTCTGGAGATAAGAAATGGGTGACGTTTTGGGTCTGACCATCTGAAGAAGGGTCTCGACCTGAAACATCACCCATTCATTTTCTCCAGAGATGCTGCCTGTTCCGCTGCGTTGCTCCAGCATTTTGTGTCTATCTTAGGTTTAAGGTGAGATGGGACAGATGTAATAGGATTCATAGTGGTAACTTTTTATACAAAAGGTGGTAGGTATATGAAACCAGCTGCCGGAGGAGGTAGTTGAGACAGGTACTATCACAATGTTTAAAAACATTTGGATAGGCACATAGATAGGATAGGTTTACAGGGATATGGGCCAAATGCAGGCAGGTGGATTAGTGTAGAAGAGGCATGTTGGTTGGCATGGGCAAGTTGGGCTGAAGGACCTGGTTCCACGCTGTACAAGCTGTGACACAGATCCTGGCTGACGCAGCAAGTTTTTTTTTCCTCCAATTACAACATCTGCTATCTCTTTCATTTCACTCTGGCAAATGTGATCCGTCTCCCATCTGTGTGAGATGATAGAGAAATGTTCAACTATGGTGAGGTCATATCCTGTACTGTGTTTCTATTCTCAATCACTCAACTGATTCTGGTAATACAGAGTGGCATCCACCACAATTAAAAATGTCATTGGTTAACTGTAGTGTTAATAGGAAGTTTAGTTTTGTGCCTAATTTAGGGTGGAGCATCTAACAAAAATATCAAGTTTTCAAACAATCAATCAATCAATCAAATACTTTATTGTCATTCAAAAATACATCAACAAATGCAGATCTGAATGAAATTTTGTTGCATCTGGCTCACCGTGCAACATAAAATAACAAAAGGATAAAATAGAAAAAAAAATAAAATAGATAAAAAGATAAAATAGATAAAAAGATAAAATAGATAATAGTGGCGGCACTATTTTTGAAGGCAATTAGTTCTCAATTAACAGCAGTAGCGTGCAAAACAATATATTGAAGGTCAATTTACATGCTTCAGCCCTGAGCTTTTGGACTATTCTTGAATTACTTACGGTTTCACCTCTATCCTCTTAGGCCAGATTTGCCAGAACCCAAATAAGCTGATTGTGGGCTGTGATTTCAGGCTGAACTCTGAATACTACTTACAGCACCAGAGGATGCTGGATGCTTACAGTCACCTTATTTCCTCCTCACATTATCCCCCAGCATAATTGTTTACGTTTTCAGGGATCAAAAAGTTGCTTGTAAATGTGTGATAGTTACTTGCCAATCATCACTTCATGTAAATGATGTATAGGGCGGCAGGGTGTTGCAGAAGTAGGGTTGCTGCTTTACAGCGCCAGAGACCCGGGTTCGATCCTGAGTACGGGAGCTGTCTGTACAGAGTTTATACATTCTCCCCGTGACCTGTGTGGGGTATCTCCGGGAGCTCCGGTTTCCCTCCACACTCCAAAGATGTACAGGGTTGTAGGTTAATTGGCTTGGTATAATTGTAAATTGTCCCTCATGTGTGTAGGATAATGTTAATATGTGGGGATCGCTGGTCGGCATGTACTCAGTGGGCCAAAGGGCTTGTTTCTGCGCTGTATCTCTAAACAAAACTAAACTAAACTAATGAGGGCTAAGGTCTAATTGGGGCTAAGGTCTAATTGTACATTAGCCTTAAAGTTTTTTACACAGAGAATGGTGAATCTGTGCAATTCTCTGCCACAGAAGGTAGTTGAGGCCAGTTCATCGGCTATATTTAAGAGGGAGTTACATGTGGCCCTTGTGGCTAAAGGGATCAGGGGGTATGGAGAGAAGGCAGGGATGGGATACTGAGTTGGATGATCAGCCATGATCATATCGAATGGCGGTGCAGGCTCGAAGGGCCGAATGGCCTACTCCTGCACCTATTTTCTATGTTTCTATGTTTCTATGTTATTTTTCAGGCACACTGTAAAAAGTGTGCCTTGGCGAATTTCTCCCACATTCAGTCTCATTTAATCTCGTAGATCTAATTATCATTTCCAGAACTGGAAACCAAATGTGGCAGCAGTTCTGTCAATTATAAACAAATTATCAACAAGGTTCTGTTAATTATAAACTCAAATCTCCTACCGATTATTATTTTCTGCTGTGCCTTGGCCAATTTACTTTTAACTTTATAGAATAAAATATGCAGATTTTCAAACCTGAAATAAAGGGAGCTAAAGTGAAAATAGATAAAATTAATATAATTGGATTTCTGGGATTAGAAAAGAACTGGCTGATTAATAATTATTGCAGATTTTAGAGTGGGTGTATTCTTATAGGGATTCTGTAAATGGGTACGAAATGTCAGAGGAAACCAAAGTCCTGTGGTTGCAGGCTGTATAATGCCACAGGTGTGAGAAAACTGTTGTTATTCAATGGATCTCATGGTAAAGCATCTGTACCATCAATATAATACACAAATGAATAAAATCACAGCTGACACATTCAGGTTTACCAAAGAACGATAAGCATTACATCAGTATATATTAGTGCAGGTTAAGAGAACCCTGACCTAATGGGGACTCTTGTAGGCAATGCAAAAATCATGCAAAAATAGAGCCTGATATATTTAATGATAATTTTATCATACTCAGATTTATTGCTCCAGAAATATCTTCTTCAACCCATTGTTGATGTGTCTGGAACATATCTAGCATGATCTTCTATATGCCAAATTTGTGCGTTGGTTTGAATTAAGCAGCAATACTCGTGGTGTCAGCCTTTTACAGAATGTTAATTCCTTCTAATATTTTTTGACCTGATCAGAATTGATATTTGCTCGCAGATTGAATTTCAGAAATTGATGCCCTACACATATACATGAAGTTAAAGTGGTGACACACAAACCATCTGCTACGTCAATATTATAGAGTCATAGAGCCGTGGGCCTTTCGGACACCCACATCAATGCTGACCTTTTTGCAGATCTATACTAATCCTATTTACCCACATTAGGACTTCTATGTTTTGCTTATTTAAGTGTCTGTCTAAATGCCTCTTAGATGTAGTAATTGCATCTGATTACACCGCCTTCTTTGGCAGCATGTTCTAGATATCAGTCAATCTCAATATAAATATGGTTAACCCACAGAACCCATGTAAGCATCCTAACGCTCACTTTAAAACTAATCCCTTATATTTTTGGTACCCCTACTATGGCAACATTTTTTTTTAACTCATATCAGTGTCTCTGCAATCTTATGTACTTCCTTCTTTCAGTAACTAGGCTAGTAACTGGTACAGCCTGTCCAACCATTCCCCATAACTAAAGTCATGCAATTGAGGCAACATCCTGGTAAATCTAAACAAGAAACAACCAACAGCAAATGATGGCTAATACACAAAAGAACACGAAGTGTAGGAACAACTCAGCATATCAGGCAGCATCTCTGGAGAACATGGATGGGTGACGTTTTGGGTCGAGACCATTCTTCTTCAGTCTGAAGAATGGTCTTGACCCGATATGTCACTCCTATCCATGTTCTCCTCGGCCTGACCTGCTGAGTTACTCCAGCAGATTGTTTGTATCCTCCTGGAAAATCTTTTCTCCATTCTCTCTAGTACAATAATGTCCCTCCAATGCTGTGGTCACCAGATGTGCACACAATACTCCAAGTGCTACCTAATCAGTGTTTAGTAAAGTAGCAACGTAACATCCCAAATCTTCAGGGATCAACATATAGTCCATTGGTGGAAATAATGGAGAACTTGAATTGTATTTTAAAATAATGGCCATGTCTGTCTCAGGGAATAGGTTCGGCCACCTATGTGTGAAACTTTCCACTTGGAAAAGGTTTTCAAACATGACTACATGGAACATCTTTCAAGTACAACATAAAATACTGAAGGAGCTTAATAATTTCTGGGGAGGGAATGGACAAACAATGTATTGGGCTGGGACCACTCTTCAGAATGATATCCAAGTCCATTAGATGCAGTGCTTACAATTCAGTGGATTGATCACATAGAAGGACAATAACATTGATAAAGGGTCTTGCCCGAAACATCATCTGTCCACACCCTCCACAAATGCTGCCTGACCCAGCATTTTGTGTTTTGCTGAAGATTGGAAAATCTGCAGTCTCTTGTGAGCACATCTTTCAAGTACTGCAGTTCATCAATGGTTAATCTAAAAGGAAGTCTGATTTTTTTTCCAAGCGAGACAGAGAGCTGCATGCTGGCACGTAGGAAGATCAGTAGATACAATGTGATGACAGACAATTTCCATGTTGTCTCAATTTATAGTTCATTACAGTGACCATTTACCAACAGGCAATCACATAGAATGGTAAGCGTTTGTAATCTTTGATTGTATTCAATTGTATCTTTCAAGCAGGTCCAAAACAGAACTGAATGACAAGCTAAAAATATAGTCTGGTTGAAAGTTTAAAGTTACATTTTTTTAAGTATGTTACATTTGAGAAGAAATTTTATATACACACAGAAGGTAGACCTGTAGGTCGGCGTGGTTAACAATTAAACTAAGATTTTTTGGATAGTCTCACAAAACAAGGATGATTTAAACATACAGTAAATATTGGCCAAATACTACACCTATGTTAATATGATTTGTGGATCAGGAAAAGGCACAAATGCACAGCATTTAATGTACCAACTAAAATGTGAGGAGTCAGGTTTTTATAGTCATGTGTCCTTTATTAGGGTATGGCTGAATTGACAACATTTGCGTGCTTCTGTGAAATATGTTGGCCTGTGGCACAATTGACAATAGACAATGGGTGTAGGAGTCGGCCATTCGGTCCTTCGAGCCAGCACCGCCATTCAATGTGATCATGGCTGATCATCCCCAATCAGTACCCCGTTCCTGTCTTCTCCCCATATCCCCTGACTCCTAAGCATCCAGAGAACCTGCCTCCACCACCCTCTGAGGCAGATACAGGTACAGCAGGCAGTGAAGAAAACTAATGGAATGTTGGCCTTCATAACAAGAGGATTTCAGTATATGTGTAAAGAGGTTCTTCTGCAGTTGTATAGGGCTCTGGTGAGACCACATCTGGAGTATTATGTACATTTTTGGTCTCCTAATTTGAGGAAGGACATCCTTGTGATTGAGAAGGTGCAGCGTAGGTTCACGAGATTGATCCCTGGGATGGCGGGACTGTCATATGAGGAAAGATTGCAAAGACTAGGCTTGTATTCACTGGAGTTTAGAAGGATGAGGGGAGATCTTATAGAAGCATATACAACTATAAAAGGACTGGACAAGGTAGATGCAGGAAAAATGTTCCCAATGTTGGGCTGGCCCAGAACCAGGGGCCACAGTCTTTGAATAAAGGGGTCATTTAAGACTGAGGTGAGAAAAAATAATTCACCCAGAGAGTTGTGTATTAATGGAATTACCTGCCACAGAGGGCAGTGGAGGCCAAATCACTGAATGGATTTAAGAGGGAATTAGTTAGAGCTCTAGGGGCTAGTGGAGTCAAGGGATATGGGGAGAAGGTAGGCACGGGTTATTGATAGGGGACGATCAGCCATGACCACAATGAATGGCGGTGCTGGCTCGAAGGGCCGAATGGCCTCCTCCTGCACCTATTTTCTATGTTTCTATGTTTCCTCCTAGGAATGAACTGATCCTGCACCTTCTGTATTATTCCTAGAAATACCTGCCATTTTTGTTCCCTGCTAGTGTATCTTTCCAGTCAACTTTGACCAGCTCCTCCCTCATAGCCCCATAGTCCCCTTTATTCAAAAAGCACCATGCCTTTTCCTCTATTGCTTAAGTTTCAGAATTCCAGCATTTAATGTTTCTACATTACTCCTCGCTGTTAAGTTTCTGTTGCCCGAAATTGAGAGCCCTTTCTTAGTCCATAAGTGTATGGAATAAGGTTGTGTAATTAAAGTATACTATGAAGCAACAAAATCTACTTGCAGTGGAACTCAAGGGATTTGTTGAATTTGCTGACAGCGAGTTAAAAGTGTTACCAACTGCTGACCTACCACTCACTTAATAAATTAGTAGTATTTTTAATATCGGACTGGAATGTGTCTGATATTAAAAGTAAGCAAGTAAGTAACTTTAAGTTTATTTGCCACGTATGCACATACAAAGAATTTGCCTTGGTGCTCCACCCACATGTGACAACATGACATACAGTAACAGTTTGGAATGACACATAAAACATTAAACATTAACAATAAAACATTATTGATTAAACATGTGGATTAAATAAACTACCAGAGCAAAAGGAGGCTACAGATCTTTGGTTATTGAGTATAGCTATTACTCATGGAAAAAAACTGTTTTTATGTCTGGCTATGGCAGCTTTGACAGTCCAGAGTTGCCATCCAGAGGGAAGTGATTCAAAGAGTTTGTGGCCAGGGTGAGAGGGGTCAGAGATGATCTTTCCCGCTCGTGTCCTGGCCCTTGCAGTGTACAGTTCGTCAATGGGGGGAAGGTTGCAGCCAATAACATTCTCAGCTGATCGGACGATTCGCTGCAGCCTCCCGATGTCATGCTTGGTGGCCGAGCCAAATCAGACCATGATGGAGAAAGTGAGGACAGACTCTACGATAGCCGTATAGAATTGGACCATCATTGCCTGTCGCAGATTGTGCTTCCTAAGCTGGCGCAGGAAGTACATCCACTGTTGTGCCTTTTTGACTCTGGAGTTGATTGTGGCTCCCCATTTAACATCCATGGAGATGATTTGTTCCCAGGAACATAAAAGAGTCCACAGATATAACTGTGGTGTTGTTAATGTGAATGGGGTGAGGGGGGGGGAGCTCTCCTAAAGTCAACTATCAATTCCACCGTCTTAAGAGCATTGAGCTCCAGGTTGTTGCGATGGAACCAGGACGCCAGCTGTGTCACTTCCTGTCTGTAGGCAGATGTCAGTCCAATCAGGATTGTGAAGTCCGCAAACTTAAGAAGCTTGACAGAGGAGTCAGTGGAGATGCAATCATTGGTATAGATAGAGTAGAGAGGGGAGAGAATGCAGCCTTGCGGTGCTACTATGCTGAGGGTTTGCGGGTCCGAGATGTGCTTTCCCAGCCTCACATGCAGCTTCCTGTCAGTCAGAAAGCTGGTGTTCCACCGACAGAGGGTTTTAGGCACAGTCAACGGAAAGTTTGGAGTGCAGTAGCTCTGGCACAATGGTGTTGAATGCAGAGCTATAATCAACAAACAATATCTTCACATATTGTACCCTGGTGGTTTAGGTGCTGGAGGATGAAGTGCAGGCCCAGGTTAACTGCATCACCCACAGATCTATTGGCCTGATATGCAAACTGCAGAGGGTCCAGTAGGGAGTTGGTGATATTTTACAGCCTGGCCAGCACAAGCCTTTCAAAGGTCTTCATGACTACAGAGGTCAGTGCGACAGGCCTGTAGTCATTAAGACAAGTAATCCTTGCCTTTTTGGGTACAGGGACAATAGTGGAGACTTTGAAGCAGGCAAGGACAGTACAGGTTGAAAATGTCTGTGTAGACCGGTGCCAGTTGTTCGGCACAAAGCTTGAGAGTAGAGGGGGAAACATTGTCCGGTCCTGCAGATTTCCGGCTTTTCTGCCTTCTTAACAGCCTCTCCACCTCCTCTATTTTTATTGTTGACTAGACCAAGTGGGACCCATTGGGTCCCACTCCTACAAGCCTGGTCCTCCAATGCAACCCTTTCCCCAACATGATATTCCACCACTCACCCGTTCCCCCAACGCAATATTCCACCACTCACCCATAGCCCCTGCTGCGCAAGCGCAGCTCATTTCCCCTCATACCTGAGCACTCCTTCCCCCTCCTCTTCAAGTGTGGGAGGGGAGGAGGGGAGGGGGGAGGGAAGTGGGATGTGTGGCGGGGGGGTGTGGCATGGGAGGGGAGTAAGAGTGTGTGTGGAACGGGAGGTGTTCGGGGGCAGAGAGTGGTGTGGGGGAAGAGGGGGGTGAAGGGGAGGGGGGTGTGGGGAAGGGGAAGGGGATGTGTGGCGGGGGTGTGGGGTGGGGGGGAGGTGTGTATGTGGGTGTGAGAGGTGTGAGAGGGGGGAGGACAGATGTGGAAGGGGGGTGTGTGTGGGCGGGGGCTGCATGTGTGGGGGAGGGGTGTGCGGGCAGAGGGGTTGATGGGGGGGGAGATGTTGTGGGGCGGGGGGGTTGTGGGAGCAGGGGGTTGTCGGGGCTGGGTGTGTTTCTTCATACTGGAGTTGAGGAAAGGTATAGGCAGATGTGAGGGGAATGGGTGGGACAAGAGCTAGGGGTCCAGGTGCAAAGGGATTGATTGACAAATGTGTCAGATGGGGTTGTGAGAGAAGGGTGACGATGGCGATTGTAACCAAGGCTGGAGGTGGAGAAGTGGCAAATGGTGGACTCTGATAAGGAAGGAAGCTGAGGAGTGAACTATAGAACCAAAGGCAGAGATGGCAGGTGATAAGGAATGGGGGAGAGGAAATATTAGAATTAGGAACTCTAGCCTGATAAGAAAAGAAGATGTGTTTTTTACTTAGTCATTGGATAAGTAACAACTTGTCACTCATGAGAGTTTTGGATTAGAAAATTGAAGAAACAATCTGTTAAAAGTAAGGCAGTCTAAGACATCGATAGTGACAACGACAGGAAGAAAAAGAACGAGTTTGTATCCCAGGCAACACTACCGCTTTACCAGTGGAGTGAATCTGGCCAATTCATTCATACAAGATGTGCAAGGAATTTATTAGAAGTCAGTGGTTTGCATGCATGCTAAATAAATCGAATGCTAATAAGTTGCACTAAACTGGGAAATTTAAATTCAGTTAATTAATTACTTAACTAATTAAAGCTCTGAATTACATAACACTTTCATAAATTACCAGGATAGCATTAAAAACCCAACTGGTATATTTCGGTAATGCTTAGTTAATCTTGTCCGCATATTGCATGTTACCCTCCACCCACAGTAATATTTAACTCTCACCTGAATCATTACAATCACCCACATCACCCAGTTATTTTCTTCTCTCCATCTGCTCATGTTTTTTACCCGATGTTACACCATCTCATTAGGGGCACATCGCACACATCACTCTGTAGAATAGGGGTGGCACAATGGCGCAGTTGATGCCTTACAGCGTCAGAGACCAGGGTTTGGTCCTGACTAAGGGTGCTGTTTATATGGAGTTTGTACGTTCTCCCTCTGACCACGTGAGTTTTCTCCAGGTGCTCCAGTTTCCTCCCATATTCAGAAGACAGGCAGGTTTCTAGATTTATTGACTTAGAAACATAGAAACATAGAAAATAGGTGTAGGAGGAGGCCATTTGGCCCTTTGTGCCAGCACCACCATTCATTGGGGCTGATCGTCCCCAATCAATAACCCATGCCTGCCTTCTCCCCATATCCCTTGATTCCACTAGCCCCTAGAGCTCTATCACTCTCTTTTAAATCCATCCAGTGACTTGGCCTCCACTGCCCGTTTATTCTAAGATTGTGGCCCCCTGGTTCTGGACTCGCCCAACTTGTGTAATTTGTCCCAAGTGTGTAGAATAGAACAAGTGTACAAGTGATCGTTGATCGGCAAATTAAACTAATCCCCCCTTGACTGCATATTCATGTGCCTGGGTGGCACATAAGTGGCAGCATCGCCAACAGCCTGTCTTGTCCTTTCTTCGGTAGACAAAAATGCTGGAGAAACTTAGCGGGTGAGGCAGCATCTATGGAGCGAAGGAAATAGGCAAAGTTTCGGGTAGAAACCTTGTTTCTTTCTTCTTTTGTTTGTTTTACTTGTATGTTTTAGTGTATCTTTAGCTTTGTATTATGTGGGGGGTTGAGGGAAACTTTTTTAAATCTCTTCTCTTGACGGAGATGCGATTTTTTCCGTATCGTATCTCCGTACGCACTGCGGCCTAACATCATGAAGCTGGCGGTCCCTTTGTTAGGGATCGACTTCAGGAGCTCCAATCACAGGTTGCGGGGGCTTTGATCGCCGACTGCGGGAGCTTCGATCGCCCCATCTGCGGATGTTATGATCGCCCTGACCGTGGGAGAAAAGGAGGAAGAAGGTAAAAGTTATTTGCCTTCCATCACAGTGGGGAATGTGAGGTCCCAGAAAAACAAGATGGATGTGCTGCCTGTGCAGATGGGGACTCGGAGGGAGTGCCGTGAGTGCAGTGATCTCGTTGTTTACGGGGACATCGCGCCAAGAGAACATCCTGGAGGCTGGTGTGAGTGTCAATGGATTTCTGACTATTCGAGATGACAGGGACTGCAGAGAGAGTGACAGCGGTCGATACAACACTGGTCACATCATGGTGAAGAGAGTGTGTGTGGCCCGGACATTGAACTGATGGCTGTGGATCTCCGCTTATGCTGTGTGCCCTTGGGATTCTCTCACGCTGCTGTGGTGGCTGTTTATGTTTAAAATTGTATGTAGTTTTCTATCTTGTAGCTTTTTTGGTATAACTGGATGGTAAATCAAATTTCACTATACCTTGGTACGTGACGATAAAGGACCATTGAACCATTGAAAAGCCTCTTTAATTCCTGTTATACCTGACTCCACCACTACCCCTGGCAGCATGTTCCAGGCACCCACCACTCTCTGGCTCAAAAACCTTCCCCACTCATCTCCTTTATACTCTCCTCCTCTGACTCAAACCTACACCCTCTATTTGTCATTTGACATTTCCATCCTGGGACAAAGTTCTGACCGTCCACCATATCTATGCCTTTCATCATTTAAAACATTTTGATCAGGTCTCCTCGCAGCCTCTGAAAAATCTATGAGAGGCAAAAAGTGGAAGGGCCACAACAAGGTCGATTTGAAAATCAGGAAATCCTTCCCAAGCTTATGAGAGGTCTGTTCAAGACTCTGATAACAGCGGGGAAGAAGCTCTAGTTGAACCTGATGGTATGTGCATTCACACTTTTCAATCGTCTGCCTAATGGCAATAAAGAGAAGAGAGAATGACTGAGATATGAATAGTCCTTGGTTACCTTGGTTGCTTTCCCAAGGCAGCGTGACCTATCAATGGAATCGATGAGGAGCAGATTGTTTAAGTGGTGGACTTCGGCAACATTCACAACTTCATGCAATGGAAGACATGCTGAATTCAATGAGCCTTCAGAGGAAGTAGAGGCGTTGGTGTTCCTTCTTACCAGCATCAATACAGTTGGACCAGGACACATTTTTGATGATATTTACATTTAGATATTTGACGCTTTTGGCCATCTCCACTTTAGTTTCATTGATGCAGGCTGAGGCTTATGCTCCACTTCTCTTTCTGAAATCAATCAGTTCCTGTGTTTTGCTGACATTGCCACCATGTTACTGAGCTTTCTTTCTCCTTCTTGTAATCTGTCTAGTTATTTCATGAGATGCCGCCTGCTACGCTGGTGTCATCTGCAAACTTGTAAATGGAGTTAGAGGAAATATTAGCTGCACAGTCGTAAACATACTGGGAGTATAATAAGAGGCTGAGAACACAGCCTCGATATTGAGAAGTCTCCTAAGGAGGAGAAACACATTGGATTTCTATCAGGCCCTAGCCAATAATCAATCTATCAGAGAACCTCCCTGCCTGAGGTCATCTGTTGCCGGCCCTGATTTGTTCTGGTTTTTCCTTGCTTCCAGTCCGACTGCCCCTCCCCCCCCCCATCCCCCCCCCACCCCCCCTTCCCCCCCCTCCCCCTCCACCCTCATGCAATCAGTCTGAAGAATGGTCCCGATCCAAAAGGTCACCTATCCATTTCATCCAGAGATGCTGCCTGTCCCATTGAGTTACTCCAGTATTTTGTGTCTATCCTTGGTTATAACCAGCTTCTGCAGTTCCTTTTTATTACCACTTGTTTGGTGTCAGGTCTACCTCAGCACATTGGGTTTAGAAGTGATGCTTCTTCAAGCTGCCACAAGGGTGTAATATGTTCTTCCATGCTCTTACAATCCAAGCAGTTTACAGCCAAATGTCTATGGTTACAGGAATGTGACAGAGTGACAAAGAAATTGTAGAGTGACAAAGATGTATTTTGTCTTTTATTTGAGAAAGTTGTTAACCCAATGTGAAAGGTGCATCCTATGTTCATGACAGAAATGCAACCTCCATTAGTGTTTTGTTTTACCTTTGGAAGTTAGGCTACAAAATCCTAAGTCTTCTGTCAGCTGAATTCACTCTCCAGAAACGTATTACATAGAATGGAAGTACCCTGGCCAATTAGGACTCATTAGCTGTAATATTAATTTCATGATTCTTTAGTGTATTAACAACCATTTAATTGAAAGACGTAATGTCCAAGAATATTAACAAAGCACTTGAGAAAATAAAATTGCAAGAACTGAAGTAGAATTGTAATTTACTCAGCTCGATACACTGATACAAGACAGCTGGTTGTAGACTATAACACTGATCCAAAAATTCATGATATTGGAATCAAAGTAAATCCTATTATTTGTGAGCAAATATTTAAATTGTAATTATAACCAAAACTTAGAGAAAAATTCAAGTTTTAAAATGACTCGAATTGCCTGTTTATGCTGAAAATCATGCTCATTTTAATTTATCTGTATTCGTAATAAATCATCTTACTATCCAATCCTAAGATATTCAATATCCCACCATGAATAATTAGCCGTACATTGGAACTATATAACCAATTTAATGCTCATCTACCTAAAGTGACCATAGCATTGCTGTTCAACCGACTAAAGTGCCAGTGAATAGTACAAGATTGCTGGTGGAATGGAAATGTATTCTCCGTTGCTCTTTATAGCAGAACAGTTGTTTTTTTTAATTTCTGCTAATGCAGCTGAATCTAACTCCGACAAAGAATTAAAGCTTCACTGTACATTAAACTCCTGCTCAGCAAGTGAGCTAATTGCTTTCTGGACAATTTAATTTTCCTCAGTGGAAAACTGATACATTGTTCTTTGGAAAGTTTATTAACGGGACCTCAATAGGCATTAAAACAAGAAGAGTCATTTCGAGAAATAAATATTTCTCACTCATTTCGTTCCTTCTAATTTAAATAGGAAATTGAGAAGAACACCAAAGATTAATTTGATGGCCATAATCAAACACAAGCCAAAACAATCACGTCTAATGTGATAATTGGTCCACATGGCCATCCATGTGGTTATTTTTTAAAGTTAATATGTATGACTGAAATCTGAATTAGAATATTAAAGTCATAAAATCAAGTTAAGACAGTTTTGGCAACCATACACATAAAGTAAAATGTTCCCTAGTGCTATATTCTATCAGCAATATTAACTTTCATTAAACCACCAATTAAATCGAAACCATGTTTAATGAATCTTTGTTATTCCCACAATGTAACTTCAAAGCCCTGATTGAATATGATGCCATACCTGGTATTAGTACTGTTCTTTGTTCACAAAAATTAACCCATTTTTATGGGGTGGAAACGTCAAAGACAAGAAGGCAGCTTTGAGGTGAGAGGGGCAGTTTAAAGGAAATGCGCACTGCAACTTCTTTGCACAGAGAGAGTTGATTGCCTGTAATGCTCTGCCAGCGGTGGTAGTGGAAGCAGATATGTTGGGGGCATAAAAGAGGCATTAGGAAGGCACATGGATATGCAGGGAATGGAGGGATATAGATCTCGTTCCGGTAGAGAGGATTAGTTCAACGTGGACATTGTGGGCTGTTCGAATGTTTTCAATAGCTTCCTGGGAGAAGGGGAAGTCTAGCACTAATGTATAAATAAATAGATGCAACGATGTAAAGTTGTTCCCAATTAAGTATTGCCTTTTGATGTTGATCTTCTTCATTTTAGTCAACTTCTTTTAAAAAAGCCATTATTCTGTTTTCTGATCAACAATGCTTCATGTACTGTGCTTTGATTGTCCTCAGTGAATGTATTTTCTTATTCAGGAAATCCACCAAGAAAAAAACCGAAGTTGGGATTTGTTCTTTTCATGAAGATCTCTACAGGTGATTTATCTATTTTAGTTTCTTTCCATGAAATTTCCATTTTCCCAAATTCAGGAATCACACAGTGATATGTACGCATTAGTAGTGTTGTTATTTAGGTTAGAAAAAATTATAGGATGTATCAGAGTCGGGAAAATTATGATTGGCTAATCTACTGGAGCTCCCTATGTAGAATAAATAAGTGGGAACCAGAAATCACACAGTGCTTGAATTTTGAGAAGGCTTGAGATAATATCCTACCGAGGTAGATGGTGAGCAAAGTTACAGCACATGGAATTGGGATAATATGCTGACATGGACTGAGAATTGGTTATCCAGGAGAAAGCAGGAATAAAGGGATTTTTCCTGGGTTGGCAGATGAACTCATTCAACGTTGAAGAATTGTTGTTTGGGCCCGTTATTCATAATCACTATCAACAGTTGGGCTGAGGGTATCAGGATATCATATTTCCAGGTCTGCTGATGATGTGAAACTAGAATGGAATGTGAGGATGAAGGAAAATATAAAAAGGCTTTAAGGAAAAATAGACAAGCTAAGTAAGTGGAGGAGAAGATAGACACAACGTGCTAGAGCAACTCAGCGGATCTGGTAGCATCGCTGGAGAAAAAGAACAGGCGACATTTCAGGTCAACGACCTGAACGGGTTCTATTGCAGGTTCGATAGACAGAAACATAGCCCCGGTAACCCGTCCCTCCCTCCCTCACCCATTCCTCTCCAGTCACCACTTCACACCTATGTACAGCCTGACTCCAGTCTGCAAAGACTGGACCGTTCCCCATCCACTCCTCCCCAATCACCACTTCACAACTAGTTATAGCCTGACTCCAGTCTGCAAAGACTTGGACCCTTCCCCACCCACTCCTCCCCAATCAACACTTCACACCCACTTACAGCCTGACTCTAGTCTGCAAAGACTGGGCCCCCATCCACTACCCACCCCCTCCTTGCTACCCAACATCAATCTGGCCACTCCTCCATCACTAACAATAGCAATTGAGGAGGTGGAAAAGCTATTCAGGAGACAGAAAAGCCGGAAAACTCCAGGACCGGACAATGTTCCCCCTCTACCCTCAATCTCTGTGCCAAATAACTGGCACCAGTCTACACAGACATTTTCAATCAGTACCCAAAAAGCCAAGGATTACTGGTCTTAAAGACTACAGGCCTGTCGCACTGATCTCTGTAATCATGAAGACCCTTGAAAGACTTGTGCTGGCCCACCTGAAAAATATCACAAAACCCCTGCTAGACCCCCTGTAGTTTGCATACCGGGCAAATAGATCTGTGGATGATGCAGTCAACCTAGGTCTGCACTTCATCCTCCAGCTCCTAGACCACCAAGGGACCTATGCAAGGATTTTGTTTGTGGATTTTAGCTCTGCATTCAACACCATTGTGCTAGAGCTACTACACTCCAAACGCTCCCAGTTGACTGTGCCTGAACTCCTTTGTCAGTGGATCATCAACTTCCTGACAGACAGGAAGCAGCATGTGAGGCTGGAAAGCACATCTTAGACCCGCAGACCCTCAGCATAGGCGCACCGCAAGGCTGTGTACTCTCCCTCTCCTTTACTCTTATTACACCAACGATTGCATCTCCACAGACTCCTCTGTCAAGCTTCTCAAGTTTTCGAATGACATAACCCTGATTGGACTGATCCAGAATGGGGAGGAATCTGCCTACAGTCAAGAAGTGACACAGCTGGTGTCCTGGTGCCATCGCAACAACCTAAGAAACATAGAAACATAGAAAATAGGTGCAGGAGGAGGCCATTCGGCCCTTCAAGCCAGCACCGCCATTCATTGTAATCATGGCTGATCTTCCCATATCAATAACCCGTGCCTGCCGTCTCCCCATATCCCTTGACTCCACTAGCCCCTAGAGCTCCAGATTTTATAGAGTTGTATAAGACCATGAGGGGAATAGATCGGGTAGATGCACAGATTTTTGCCCAGAATCGGGGAATCGAGGACCAGAGGACATAGGTTCAAGGAGGTGAAGGGGAAAAGATTTAATAGGAATCCGAGAGGTAACGTTTTCACGTAAAGGGTGGTGGTTGCATGAATCAAGCTGCCAGAGGAGGTAGTTGAGGCTGGAACTATTCCATCATTTAAGAAACAGTTAGACAGGTACATGGATAGGACCTGTTTGGAGGGATATGGATGAAGCACAGGCAGGTGGTACTAGTGTAGCTGGGACATGTTGGATGGTGTGAGCAAGTTGGGCTGAAGGGCCTGTTTCCAGACTGTACCACTCTATGACTCTACATCTATCTATCTATACTATTACTAAAAGTCTCATCTTGACCACTTCCTGTCTACGTTGTAAATACATTTTAGACAAAATGCTACCATATATTGCTATGATTTATTCGCCATCTTGCTCACCATCCTCCTCCGCTCCAACCCCCCAAGGTTTTTTCCGATTGGTCATATAATAAAAAAGTTATGAATGTTTAAATAATCATGAAATCAGCAGATTGGTCTTCTCGCCTGCCAGTCAACATGATGAAGATAACACCCCTTCCGGGGGGCCAGGAGAATAAAGCCCCAGAGGCCTGACATGATTCAGTCACCCCGGAAGACCATGAATGAGAGTTGACTCCAGAAATATGAGTCTACACCGTGAGTGAACTGAACTGTGAGTCTGCACTGTGCTTGAATTGAATTGGCCTGCGCTTGAAATGAAATGAATTGTTAGCCTGCACTGTGCTTGAAATGAAATGAATTGTTAGCCTGCACTGTGCTTGAAATGAAATGAATTGTTAGCCTGCACTGTGCTTGAAATGAAATCAATTTTTAGCCTGCACTGTGCTTGAAATGAAATCAATTTTTAGCCTGCACTGTGCTTGGTCAAAAGGTCCCGCTCATTCCGGAAGTCCTGCTCATTCCGGAAGTTCTGCTCAGTGGAGAGGTGCCGCTCTTTCCGAAAGTCCCGCTCACTGCAGAAGTCCCGCGGAACTTCCGGGCGGAATTTCTGGCAGTTTCTGAGCTGTTAGCCCACCAGGCCTGAGTGACTGAGCTGCCAGCCCACCAGACCTCATTGACTGAGCTGCCAGCCCACCAGGCCTGAGTGACTGAGTTGCCAGCCCATCAGGCTTGAGTGACTGAGCTTCCAGCCCAATAATCCATTCGGCCAACAATGTCCATACTAGCCCTCTGCAAACCAGTTCCTTCGGCTCGCAACACCCATACTAGAGCTCCAGAAAGCCTCCCCTCCCCACTGTGCACCAATATTGGAATTGGTGGAGAGGTGGAATATTGTATTGGGGACCAGCCCTCCCGTGTGAACATGGAACCCAACGGGTCCCACTTAGTCTAATAACTTACTAAAACTAACACACAAGAGCAAGCCTTTTAGGAAAACACATGATATGTTGGCTGTTAATATGAAAGATTTTGAGTGCAGGAGTAAAGATGCCTCACTGCAACAAAATGCTGCCATGGTGAGACTGTGCCTGGAACACTATACAATTTTGAACTCCTTGCCTAGTATAATTTTATTTTTATTTTTTATACATAATTAAAAATCCGATCTTGTTAGCTACCGGTTAGAAACATAGAAACATAGAAAATAGGTGCAGGAGTAGACCATTCTGCCCTTCGAGCCTGCACCGCCATTCAATATGATCATGGCTGATCATGGTTTGCATGGTCTTTCTTTTTGCGCAAAAAAGGTACTCGATAGAAATATGATTTTTTGCAGGTTCGCTTATCATTTTCCTGTGCTGTGAGTGCACCAAGTTTTATTCTGATTTGTGACAGAATGTAAAAGTTAGCAAGGTTTAAAAATCTTGAAAACCTCACATGCGCAGATCGATCTCTCCTGCCAGTCTGCGCCACGCGGATTAGTAACTCCCCGGGACAGTCCGCCCCTTCCTGCACCATCGCGTTTTTACTGGAGCTGAGGGATGCTCTGGAAGGCCAGCGGAGGTCTCCAACCAGAAATAAAAGTGACGTGACTTGACTCCCTTCATTGGCTCCCTGTGAGATCCAGGCCAGGATAAACTTTCTTCATTCACTGCTGTGATCTGCAAAAACTATGAAAAATGTCTAAAATTGATTCTCCACCCTCTCCCCCTAGAATTTCTGGCAGTTTCTGAGTTGCAAACCCACCAGGCCTGAGTGACTGAGCTGCCAGCCCAAGAATCCATTGGGCCACAATGTCCATACTAGCCCATTGGAAACCAGTCCCTTCGGCCCACAACATCCATACTAGCGTTCCAGAAAGCCTCCCCCCACCTCCCCCACTGACCACCAACGGATCCCACTTAGTCTAGTAGGAATTTAGAACTTAAAGCATTCAAAGAGCTAGGAAGTGGTGAGGGTTTTAAAGAATTTGATAGCAAGAAGCAGAGATGTTATTAGATTTGCCAGTTTTCAAGAGAGAGTTAGATTTAGCTCTTATGGCTAAGGGAATCAAGGGATATGGGGAAAAAAACAGAATGGGTACTGATTTTGGATATCAGCCTTGAACATATTGAATGGCTCGTAGGGCCGAATGGCCTACTCCTGCACATATTTTCTATGTTTCTATGTTTCTATTATGAACCTTGATAATTTGTAAGGACAATGAATGGGTAATAGTGTGGTAGAGCTTGCCATGCTTAAATATAGCAATACCTCTCATGAGTCCTCGACAGTTATAAATAAAATTGTTGAAGAAAATAGTCTACTGACAAAGAATACCAGTTTTTACAAACAAAATGAGAAGAATAAAGTATGTAAGCAAGATTTCTTGCTTCATTTCCTGTTAATTAAACTCCTCCGTGCATTTTAGTCTTTTTTTGTATCCAAGCATAAATGCTGGCAGTGGAACTGAAAATAATTTTATAACAGCAATGCATTTTCCTTTGCTTTAACGATTTATTCTTGTATATTTGCAGCTTCTGATTACACTCCATTAATATTCTCTTTGAAAATGTAATTGTGTTAATCTTTCTGACTCATTATCCTCTGATCCAATTTTCAGATTAAAGTACCAGTATTAATTCTTCAGAAAGCTATATTTGTTGCCAGATGATTATTTTTGAAATATACCACCTTCAATCTAATTAGAGAAAGGAAAGACAAGTTTGGGAAAGTGAACTGGAAAGAGCATGTTAGTGCAAGCTCAATGGAAAAGTTAAAGAAAAAGCTGTACAATTTGCAAGTTCCATGGACCCTTTTTGTCCTGTGCCATTATACATTGGCAAGCCTGCAGGTTTCTCAGAAATGTATAGTTTTTCAGGCTTCCCTTACAAGATCTGGATTTTCTTTTATGTATCTTGTCTGAAGAAAAATGAGGTGTTCAAATCTCTGCTCAATGATTGCATCAGCGGGAAAAAATCCTAGATTCTTCACCTTAACTTTATCAATGAAATTTCTCAAATCTGGGAGCTTTGCCAACCTCAGGTGATCTTGATAACAGCTATAGCTTGAAATTTCTGATTCGAGTAATACTCATTCATAACTTTCAGGGGATTTGGAATCATTTGCATTCACTTTAAAGACTGGTTTAGTTATAGAGTGATACAGCGTGGAAACAGGCCCTTCAGTCCAACTTGCCCACACCGACCAACATGTCCCTTCTACACTAGTCCCACCTGCCCGCATTTGGCCCATATCCCTCTAAACCTATCCTATCCACGTACCTGTCTAAATGTTTCTTAAACGTTGTGATCGTACATTCCTCAACTCCCTCCTCCGAAAGCTCATTTTCTCGATTCCCCTAGTCTGGGCAAGAGGCTCTATGCCTCTGCGTCTACCAAATTAATGCCTCTCATGAATTTGTACACCTCTAAAAGATTCCCCTTCATCCTCCTGCGCTCCAAGGAATAGAATCCTAGCCAACTCTTCTACCTCTCCCTATAGCTCAGGCCCTCGAATCCTTGCATCATCCACATTTCTTGGAAGGAAGGATCCTGATTCCAATTTCAAATGCATTGCTTTTTCAGGTGGAAAACTGCATTCATAATTCTGTTGTAACATGTGCCAAGGAGTGGAAACCATTTTGATTTCTGGAGGGGTGCCCTGAGTGGGGCAGCCTCTCCAATATCCATTGACAATAAATGGATGAGATAAATTTATGGATGTATGCATTTTCATTCTGCAACATCAAGGACACGTGTTTGTGACCTCCCAAGAATGGGCAAATTTGAAATCCTGGGCATACCTGTGGATTTTGGACCTCAGATGCAGTGAAGTAATTTTTTGTTACTATATAGATGATTCATATATGGTCATTGTTTATTCCCCAGAATGAAGATTTAATTTTCATTGTTTCCTTTTGTCAATAGACAACAGCAAGCAATTCCGATGGAGTCAAAGAATCAGAGGACAGTGCAGTACAGTAACAGGCCCTTCGA
The DNA here is from genome assembly GCF_010909765.2 of Amblyraja radiata. NCBI lineage: Eukaryota > Metazoa > Chordata > Chondrichthyes > Rajiformes > Rajidae > Amblyraja > Amblyraja radiata. Next base: position 136,782,323 of record NC_045956.1, read on the forward strand.
CCCAATTTACCCATGCCGACCAAGGTGCCCCATCTACACTAGCCCCACCTGCCTGCATTCGGCCTATATCATTCTAAACCTTTCCTATCCATGTTCCGGTCCACTTGTCATTTAAATGTTGCTATAGTATCTGCCTCAGCGACCTCCTCTGGCAGCTCGTTCCATGTAGCCACCAAGATCCGGGAATCTTCTTTTTATGTAACGATCTATGTCTGCTGTTGTGTAACGTGGTTTATATCTTACTGTTGTCATGAGGAAGCACAATTTTCTTCTGGTACATGTCCATGCATGAATACGTAAAGTACACACATGCACAGATGTGGAGACTTCACCATAACAAACAATGAATGTCACATTTATCAACTCACTTCTGACTCATCATCCTTGCCAGGAGAAAATATTATCTTAATATGGATTAAGTATTTTGGGCATTCGATGTATAATAGAACACAATGTTAATTAATTACAGACAATTTGTCAGAACTAAAGTTTGTAGCTTAAAGCTTCAAAGACATTAATCTGCCAACAGGTCGGCTGTTATTTTGTTTTCCTGACTGAGTGGATAGATCATAACATTTTACAATGAAGTAAGGTGGAGAGCCTGAGAAAATTGAGCTGTACTTAGCAACTGGATATGAAACTTGGTGCAAAATTAAGCAACAGAAGTAGACAGTGTTGATAAACAATTCTGTAAACATGGAGTCATCTAATGAATTTAGACTTACTTCTTCCTTGGTCGAATTTTCCAATCCCCTCAGTCATAGTCAGACAGCATGGAAACATAGCATAGCATAACATACAGCGTAGATCAGGCATGGGCCAAATTAGCTATTTCTGCTCCTAGGATTTATGAACATAAAACTATAAAACAGGCCCTTTGGCCCAATGCCCACACCAACCCAGATGCTCCATCTACACCAGTCTCACCTGCCGTATCTTTCTAAACATTTCCTATCCATGCATTTGTTTAAAATACTTTTAAATGTAACTAGACAAAGTGGTACCCGTTGTGTCCCGTCCCCTCAACGCACGGTTGCAGGGGGGGGGGGGGTGGCGTCACACACACACTAACCACCCCCCTTGATATTATATTAATATTATTCATTTGTTCCTTTTAGCCCATCCTCCGCCCTATCCACTCACGCATACCCCCAACTCGCAGGCACGGCTAGAGAGGGAGAAGGAGGGGGGCAGAGAGAGGAAGGGCTGAGAGGGCAGAGAGAGGGAGGGCAGAGAGAGGGAGGGCAGAGAGAGGGAGGGCAGAGAGAGGGAGGGCTGAGAGAGGGAGGGCTGAGAGAGGGAGGTCAGAGAGAGGGTGGGGAGAGAGAGGGAGGTCAGAGAGGGAGGGCAGAGAGAGGGAGGGCAGAGAGAGGGAGGGCAGAGAGAGGGTTGGCAGAGAGAGGGAGGGCAGAGAGAGGGATGGCAGAGAGAGGGAGGGCAGAGAGAGGGAGGGCAGCGAGAGTGAGGGCAGAAAGAGTGAGGGCAGAAAGATGGAGGACAGAGAGAGAGGACCCGACCCGACCTGAGGAACCAACCCGAGGACTCGACAGCTCGGTCCCGTCCCCTCAACGCGCGGTTGCGAGGGGGGGGGCCGGCCTGCGGCGCCACACACACACACCACTTCCTTGTTCTTTCTGCATCTTTTGAATAACTGGAGGAGAGGGGGGAGGGGTCGGGGGGTGACATCACTTGCAGCGCGTGGAAAAACTGCGCGGAGTAGACCCATTGTGATGTCATCAGCGAAAGGCAGTCGTTTTCAAATTCAAAGTTTTGTCATATTTTTAAACATTTTCAGTAATGTCGAGATATAAAGCATGACATTTTCAGATAAGTAGGTTTTGGACCCCACGGGAAAAATGTCTACTGGAATCTGTAAATATTTTATTGTTACCGCGTAGATTTTTCGGAAAGATGTGATTACACACAAACAAATAGACAATAGACAATACATGCAGGAGTAGGCCATTTGGCCCTTCGAGCCAGCACCGCCATTCAATGTGATCAGGGCTGATGATCCCCAATCAGTACCCCGTTCCTGCCTTCTCCCCATATCCCCTGACTCCGCTATTTTTAAGAGCTCTATCTAGCTCCCTCTTGAAAGCATCCAGAGAACCTGCCTCCACTGCCCTCTGAGGCAGAAAATACCACAGACTCACCACTCTCTGTGAGAAAAAGTGTTTCCTCGTCTCCGTTCTAAATGGCTTACTCCTTATTCTTAAACTGTGGCACCTGGTTCTCGACTCCCCCAACATCAGGAACATGTTTCCTGCCTCTAGTGTGCCCAAGCCCTTAAAAATCTTATATGTTTCAATGAGATATCCTCTCATCCTTCTCAACTCCAGAGTGTACAATCCCAGTTGCTCCATTCTCTCAGAATATGACAGTCCCGCCATCCCGGTAATTAACCTTGTAAACCTACGCTGCACTCCCTCAATAGTAAGAATGTCCTTCCTCAAATTAGGGGACCAAAACTGCACACAATACTCCAGGTGTGGTCTCACTAGGGCTCTGTTCAACTGCAGAAGGACCTCTTTGCTCCTATATTCGATTCCTCTTGTTATAAAGGCCAACATGCCATTCGCTTTCTACACAGCCTGCTGTACCTGCATGCTTACTTTCATAGACTGATGTGCAAGGACCCGCAGATCCCGTTGTACTTCCCCTTTTCCAAACTTGACGCCATTTAGATAGTAATCTGCCTTCCTGTTTTTGCTACCAAAGTGGATAACCTCACATTTATCCACATTAAACTTCATCTGCCATGCATCTACCCACTCCCCCAACCTGTCCAAGTCACCCTGCATTCTCATAGCATCCTCCTCACAGTTCACACTGCCACCCAGCTGCAAATTTGCTAATGTTACTTTGAGCCTTGCGGTACCCAACTAGTCACTGCCTGCCCTTCTGAAAGGGACCAGTTAATCCCTACTCTTTGTTTCCTGTCTGCCAACCACTTCTCTATCCATGTCAGCACTCTACCCCCAATACCATGTGCCCTAATTTTGCCCACTAATCTCCTATGTGGGACCTTATCAAATGCTTTCTGAAAGTCCAGGTACACTACATCCACTGGCTCTCCCTTGTCAATTTTCATAGTGACACCTTCAAAACATTCCAGAAGATTAGTCAAGCATGATTTCCCCTTCGTAAATCCATGCTGACTCGGACCGATCCTGTTACTGCTATCCAAATGTGCGGCTATCTCATCTTTTATAATTGACTCCAGCAACTTCCCCACCACCGATGTCAGGCTAACTGGTCTATAATTCCCCGTTTTCTCTCTCCGGCCTTTCTTAAAAAGTGGGATAACATTAGATACCCTCCAATCCACAGGAACTGATCCTGAGTCTGTAGAACATTGGAAAATTATCACCAATGCATCAATGATTTCTAGAGCCACTTCCTTATGTACCCTGAGATGCAGACCATCAGGCCCTGGGGATTTATCAGCCTTCAGTCCCATCAGTCTATCCAACACCATTTCCTGCCTAATGTGGATTTACTTCAGTTCCTCCGTCACCCCAGATCCTCTGGTCACTACTATATCAGGAAGATTGTCTGTGTCCTCCTTAATGAAGACAGATCCAAAGTACCTGTTCAACTCATCTGCCATTTCCTTGTTCCCCATAATAAATTCACCTTTTTCGGTCTTCAAGGGTCCAACTTTGGTCTTAACTAATTTTTTTCTCTTCACATACCTAAAGAAGCTTTTACTGTCCTGCTTTATATTCTTGGCTAGCTTACCTTCGTACCTCATCTTTACTCCCCGGTTTGTCTTTTTGGTTATCTTCTGTTGTTCTTTAAACATTAATAAACACACTCACACATACACATCCAAGATCAGACTTTTAATAGTTACTAGACCAAGTGCGACCTGTTGGGTCCCGTCCCCACAACGCGCAGCTATGGGGGGGAGGGTCACAGAGCAGGACACGGAGGCACAAAGAGGGACACAGAGGCACAGAGAGGACACAGAGGCATGGAAAGTGACACAGAGGCATAGAGAGTGACACAGAGGCACAGAGAGGGGCACAGGTGCACAGAGAGGGAGAGAGGAGGAGGGGAGTGGGGAGCGGGCTGCGGGGCGGGCTTCAAACAACTGCGTGTTCTGCGACTTCAATCCAGAGCCCGGGGGGGGAGGGTCGTCACAGGGGAGGGCTTGTTCCCAAATGCAATACTCCGTTGCTCCGGGCTCCAGGGACAGGGCAGAGAGAGTGAGAGGGGAGCTTGCTGCCTTTTGGAGCTGGGGTTTCCAATTTACAGTGTATTTTTGAGACAGGGAGAGGGCAGAGACAGAGAGGGATGCGGGTGCACGTGGACTTGACGGGGACCGCGGGCTGGTGGGCGATCATGGACCCGAGGACCCAGAGCACAGGGGGGAAGGCCGGCCGAGCGGGGCCGACTGCGAGCGGGCGGGGCCACGGCAGGGAGGCAGTGATAAAAGGACTGTGAGTCGAGGGGGTGACGTCACTCGCAACGCATGGAAAATAGTGTGGAGCAGACCCATTGTGACCTCTTCAGCTCATTTATTTTCAAAGATATTTCAGGTTTATGAACATGTTCAAAAATAACTCGAGAAATAAAGCATGAATATTTCAGATGAGGCAATTTCTGAATCCACGGGATAAATCTCTACAGGCATATGTAAAAATATTATCGTTAAAGCGTTGTTTTTTCGAGCAGATGTGATTATACACACACACACATCCTAGATCAGAGTTTTAAGAGTTACTAAACCAAGTTGGACGTGTTGTGTCTCGTCCCCTTAACACGCGGTTTTGGGCGGGAGTGGTGGCCTGCGACATCACACGCACACTAAGCGGAGGGGGAGAGGGGGGGGTGTAGGGTGCGCAAAGTGGGGGGAGTGGAGGGGGGAGGGGGGAGGGGGAGGGGGAGAGCATGGAGGGGGGAGAGAGGGGGGAGAGAGAGGAAGGGGGAGAGAGTGGTGGGAGAGGAAGGGGGAGAGAAGAGGGGGGAGAGAGGTGGAGACAGAGAGATGAGAGGTGGGGAGAGAGAGTGGAGGAGAGAGAGTGGGGGGAGAGAGAGAGAGGGGGAGAGAGAGAGGGAGGAGAGAGAAAGAACGGGGAGAGAGAGGGAGGGAGAGAGAGACCCCCTCTCTCTCTCCCTCCCTCTCTCCCTCCCTCTCTCTCTCCCTCTCTCTCCCTCCCCCCGAGAGAGAGAGGAGGGAGAGAGAGAGGGTGAGAGAGAGAGAGAGAGGGGGGAGATAGAGTGAGGGGGGGAGAGAGAGGGGGGTGAAAGAGAGATGGGCGGAGAGAGTGGGGATAGAGAGAGGGGGAGATAGAGAGTGGGGGGGAGAGAGAGAAGGGGGGAGAGAGAGAGGGGGGAAAGAGAGAGAGGGGAGAGAGAGAGGGGGTGGGAGAGAGAGAGGGGGGAAAGAGAGAGAGGGGAGAGAGAGAGAGGGGAGAGAGAGAGTGGGTGGGAGGGAGGGTGGGAGAGACAAAATCGGAGCCGAGGTGCGAGTGTGCATCGACCAAAGCTCTCGGGAGTTCTCGAGAAATCCGAGCCGAGGTGCGAGTGTGCGTCGATCAAAGCTCTCGGGAGCACTCGGGTACAGGGCCCGAGCCCAGGCGTGAGCGGGCGAACGTCTTCAGTCGACAGGGCGACTTTTGAATAACGGGGGGAAGAGGGAAGGGTGGGAGGTGACGTCAGTCATTTTGAATTCAAAGTTGGATCGGATTTGTGAACATTTTTATTAATAACTCAAGAAATAAAGCACAACATTTTCAGGTAAGCCGATTTATAGAGCTTGGGGCCGTGTCCTGGGTCTGTGAGTGGTTGGAGGGCCACAACTATCGCCATAGTTAATAAACGTTGACATTTTTATATATTTAAGTAATATTATGTCTACTAAACATAGGGGTTAGTTTGAGACACTGGTATTGAAACAACCCTCAAGAACCTTAAGATCAACTTCGTGTTTATTGTGCAAAAACAACGATTTAATTTAACACAGCCATTTAACACAATTTAACGTAAGCATCGACGACAGTAGAATCAACATTGCAAAACAACGATTTAACAACAACCAACACAATTTAACATTAACATCCACTACAGTGGAATCAACATTCCTCACTGTGACGATGGCCCGATGTTGAGACCCCTTAGTCGGGATGATCGAAACTCTGGCGTCAGGACGGATTGCAACACAACAAGAAAAGTTTCCCTAAATTCCCCGCCCCCTCCCCCACATAAAACATACAAAGAACACCAAAACATACCCTTAACACACACTCAAAACAACAAGAACAAAGAAGGGCCACGACAGGCTGCTTGCGAGATGGCCATCACGGACTCACCCCTCTCTGTCTGCTGGTCGGAATGGTTCTGGGGCGCGCTGAGCAAAAAAAAGCACAACTGCGGGCCGGATGCTTGCAGAAAAGAAAATCACCTGTGGGCCGGATGATTTTGATTTACGGACCACATTCGGCCCGTGGGACGTAGGTTGCCGGCCCCTGCTCTATGATGTCAATTCTTAGCCCCCTTTGTTTCAGGGAAACCAAACTCAACCTAATCATTCACATAACACAAGTCCTCCAATCCAGATAATAACTTTGTGGATCTTTTGAGTACTTCCTCGAGCTTAATCACATCATTCCTGCTGTGCAGTGGCCAGAACTATAGACAATACTCTTTACTAGAACTGCAAACATTTAAAAAATGTTCAATATAAGAGAAGGACGGGATGGATGAGTAGAAGACAGTGAATATATTTAATAGACTGAGTCCAAATGAGCTGATGGGCAGCAATTAAACATACGTTGTGTCCATATTAAGGCTGTGGGACATGCCCAACAGTTTGGACGATACTGACAGAAAAGGAAAACTAAATGAAAACACACACTCACACTCACACACCCACTCATATGCACACTCTCAAACACACTCTCATACACACGCATGCACACAGGCATACACATATTCACAGGCAGAAATGTTCTGACACAATTAAATCTGGGTTCGCAAAACCTTTCATCAGTGGATATAAAGTAAATAAACATTAATTTTCCATTGCAATTGCCTATTAGAGCTCTAACCTTGTTATTGTTCTTTTTCAATCATGATTCTATTGCAAAGAAAAGCTTGAGATATTTATATCCTGTTCCCACAAACTCTCTCATGGATAATTAATTCTGACTTGATAAGTGTTATTGTGAACTTCCGCAAGGATGGATTTCCTACGAACCAACAGATGGCAACTGTTTTCATCCTGTTTTCCATTGTCCCGCTACTTACTACAAAACAATCTGAATGTTTACCAATGTGGCTGTGAAAACAAGAAGCACAAACTGTAAATACAAAATGTAGAAACAAAGACCTGCAGATACTGGTTTATACCAAAGATAGACACAAAGAGCTGAAGTAACTCAGCGGGTTAGGTGGCATTTCTGGAGGAAAAGGATGGGTGGACCCAAAATGTCACCTGTCTATCTTCTCCAGAGATGCTGTCTGACTCACTGATTTTCTCCAGCATTTTGTGTCTATCAAACTGTAACTATCTTGGCTTAAAAATTATAGAGCAATTACACGTATACATATACGCTCACACACAGTCACACACATATACATACACGCATGCACGTGCAGATGCAAACACTTATGTATGCAAACATATACACAAACACATCTAGTTGCAATCGGTTTGCAGTCACACTTCAGCCTCAGGGCACTGAAAAGCACACAGTGCAAATATTTAATAGGGAACCATGCCAGAACCTAGCAATTGGATGGGAGAGACATCTAAGTGCCTGATGCTTGACCAAGGCTTGGACTTTTAGAACTATGAGAATGATCATTGTCTCCATTGGGAATTGTTTGCAGATCCAGGAAATAGGCTCATCATGTGATATGGGGAAGCAGGATTGGGATTGGGATTAGTGGAGGCTCGGAAAAATAGAGTCATAAGGGGATCTGGGAAATTGAGTCATTGAATCTTTCAGGAATACATCACTGGTGGTTTCAGAAAACAGACTCATCAAGGGATCAAGAGTATTGTTGAAGGTAGACAAAAATGCTGGAGAAGCTCAGCGGGTGAGGATGTTGCCTCACCCGCTGAGTTTCTCCAGCATTTTTGTCTACCTTCAATTTTTCCAGCATCTGCAGTTCTTTCTTAAAAAAGAGTATTGTTGAGTTTAGTTTATTATCACGTGTACCGGGGTACAGTGAAAAGTGAAAACATCTCAAAGACCAACAATTTCATATTTTCTGCAGTCCTGTGCTCTTGTGCTCTTGCAATGCCTGACTGTGTAGCACCATGTGGATTGCACCAATAATGTAATGTCTGGCGGCTCTTTCTGTTGTCTTTCTTTTCTTTCTCTTTTTTGCTTTGTTCTGTTTGTAAAAAAAAAAGTTAAAATAAATAATAAATACATAATAAAAGTGAAAAGCCAATGGAAAGAATGGAAAGATGATTACAATCGAACCATCCATCGTGTACAGATACATGATAAAGTGAATAATGTGAGTAACCTTTGGTACAATATAAAGTCCAGTAAAGTTCGAAGAGAATAGATGCATCAAGAGTCTGTGGAATTATGTGATCAAAACCTTGAGGCATGGATGGTGTAGGGTCAGATGTTTAGGGCCATGTTGGTCAGCGTGGGCAAGTTGGGCCGGGGGATTGTTTCCATGCTGCATGACTCTATGACTGAGGGATCAAGGAATTGGCAAATCAAGGCCAGCAGTGCAAGACTGGGATCAATCTGGGAGATGAGTCAGTTTCATGTATACGTGGAAATGAGCTAGAGCAGCACAGCACTCCTGGATCAATGTGACTAATTACTGCAGCCATGAATGGTGAACAGGGTTACCTGACGTATGTCCCATTGGGCAACCAAGTGTGTTTCATACCAGGAAGTAATTTATCAATTTCTGGAGCAATGCAAAATGACCAAGTATTGGCTCTTTTTTATTTTTTATTTTTTATTTTTTTTATTTTATTTTATTAGAAGTAAGTACAATCATATGGCACCAAAGTGCCTAATATATATTTTCATAATACATTTTATGTACAGCTTCTTTTTTTTTTATATTAAAGAAAGATTAGAATAAGAAAAAGAGATTAGATAGTAAAGGATAGAAAGACGTGAGATATATAGTGTGTGAAGAAAAAGAAAAAAGACGGATGAGTGAAGAAAGTTGAGAAAAAGAAAATAGAAAAAAGAGAATAAAACTAAAAAGTAAGGAGATCATTGTTTATAATCTTGACCAACCCTCGTCCGGTCCTGAAACAGTTATTTTTTACAATTGTGTTGCACCATATGATTCCAAAACAAGTATTGGCTCTGATTGCCTCCCACTATATATTAAGTATATTTTCAATTGCATGGTGCTGTGATAATTGATGTTCCAGCACTGACTTTCTGCACTCAATAATTTCACCTAAACCACAATGCCAGCTAAATTATTTCATGGTGTGGCAAATCCTAATATATCCTGGAAAAAGTAAAACAAAATGTTTTAATAATATAAAATGAAACAAATTATTTTCACAACTCTATACACATAACTAATCTATTAAAATGCATCACATAAGAATGTTCTTTAAACTGTGTATACTCAGAATTATTTGGTTAATAGCTTAAATAGCAAATCAAAGTTTTGCAAAGGAAATGTTATTATTTTTCATACTGATCAGAGCAAAGGTTTTTTTTCTCATCGCCAATATTTTTTTCTTTAATTTCAGCTGTAAAGATGAACGATAAAATGCAAACATGACTCTACTTGTTTCCTCTTGGGGACATTACAAAGATCTGCTCTGCGGCAACACAAAAGGCTCATTAAAACCATATAGCTATCTAGCCTCAGAAATCACTAACTAATGTTGTAAATTAGAAAGGGTATACATGTCTCAGATAATTGGATATTACAAATATATTTTATGCAAGGTGTTCTATTATTAAAAGATTATAACATTATTTCAGCATGTGTAATGAATGTGTTTGATACAGATAAATGAGCAGAGAGAGTAATTAAAAAAATAATGTAAAATGCACAGAAATAGCTGGATTAGAGATGGTTGCAGAGGTACTTATTTCATCAAGTTAAAAAGATTTGTCATATCCTAATTCTGCTGATATCTGTGTTCTCCTGGGAATCTAAACAATCGTTTTTGACTCAGACTTCAATGTAAGTCATGAATGTGCCTTCTGCAATCTTCAGACGTCATTGCAACCTTGGAAACACTATTGACATTTTGAGTGTAATTTCAGTTCAGATTCAATGGTATTTAGAGATTGCAAAGCAGTTTGTTTATAGAAGTAAACACGTTACTTTTGTGAAGTAGTATTTGCTTAGAATTATATCATATTTACAGCTTCTAAGCAGACCATTCAGCCTGAATATCCATGCTAATGTCTTTCCTTACCTTTTTGATTTAATTTTGAATGTTCCTTCTGTTCTCTTGCTTCTCATATATTTATCCAGTTTCCTCATATATATTCATGAAATTCACCTCAACTTTCATTTTTTTACATTCTAGCTGCACTGTGGAAATAGAGCTAATCTGAATTGGCCTTTGAATGCGATAATGATTATCTCCGAGTTCTGATGTCAAATGTTGACCAGCACAAGTCAAAATATTCAAGTCTTTTCAAGATATTAAAGGCCCAAATTATTTGAGTGATGTAGATAAATTATTGGGTTTCCATACTCATGCATTCATGCACAGTGGTGGTGCAGCAGCAGAGTTGCTGCCTTACAGTACCAGAGACCCGGGTTCGATCCTGAATACGGATGCTGCCTGTATGGACATAGTTTGTACGTTCTTCCTTTTACCGCATGGATTTTCTCTGGGTGGTGCAGTTTTCTCCCACATTCCAAAGACATGCAGGTTAGTAGGTTAATTGGCTTCCGTAAATTGTCCCTAGTGTGTAGGATAGAACTAGTATGCGGGTGATTGTTGTTCAGAGTGGATCCAGCAGGCTGTATCTCTAAACTAAACCCATTACTCAAACCTTTTCTTGTTCTTTGCCAACGGAAATAACTGCCAGGAATTTCCATTCCTTTTGAGTCAACGGTTCAACTGTTCAATGGTTCAATGGTTCTGCATTGTCACATATGTACAGCACAATTAAATTCTTTTACACCACCACCAAAGGCCCATTTGCCATGTTTTGGCGCCATTTACAAGGAAAAAGTTCTAAGTCCAGAGTACGGTCCACATGCTTGCTAGAAGTACTGGAGCACCTTCAATCCAGGTAAACCCAGGTAAGCCCCAGGCTGCTGTGAGCCCACGACCAGACATCTCTCTCCTCACCCGACCCCCTTTTGTGTCCCGTGAGCACCTTCTGCAGCCGACTTGAAGGTGCTGGAGGCAATACTCCTATCCCTCGCCCACCGGCACACTCCTCATGCCCCATGCCAACCATCAAGTAAAAAATCTAGTGATCCCATTCACCAGCACCTTTCCTGCAACATTCTGGAGATTTCTGAGTTCTCACTTCCTGAAAATGAATATGCTTGCCAGAAAAATAGCATGCCCTATGGAAAATGTCCCCTCATTATACACAACCACCTGAACATTGAGGGAGTAAAATACTTTTCTGTTGAGGAAAAGGACCTGATTATTGAGAGAAATCCATAAGTGCTGATTAAGCAGACAATGGTTGCCCAAGCACCAGGTTGTGAATACATTGGCTGATGAGGGAAGCTTGGCTGACGAGGGAAATTGAGGCATTGGTCAAAAACAACAGGCATAGCTGGGATCAAGCGCATCCCTGGAGGAGTTTCGGGACCTTATGGGTCTGTCCCACTTACGTGACTTTTCCGGCTACTGCCGGCACGTCATAGGTCGTTGCAGGTCGCCGAAAATGTTCAACATGTTGAAAATCCAGCGGCGACCAGAACAAGGTACGACTCTTTGGGCGACTACTCATGACCATACAGGCTTCACCCCGCGACATGTTGCCAGGTTGTCGCCTGTATGGTCATGAGTAGTTTCCTCAGTCGCCCAAACAGTCGTAGCGTCTTTCCGACATGTTGAAAATTTTCGGCGACCTGCAATGACCTATGATGGGTGCTGGCAGTCACCGAAAAAGTCACGTAAGGCGAATGGTGGGAGGAGGGAGAGATAGATCAGCCAAGATTGATTGGCAGAGTAGAGTTGATAGGCCAAATGGCCTAATTTTTCTCCTATCACGAACATTTGAATAATATATTGATATGCCCATGCTAATTTACATGGGGCAAACCAATTTAGTTCATAATTTGCAGATAAAAAGCAGCTGCTGATCATTTTCTGCAGTAAACTTATAATGCCTTAGAATGGTATAGTATGGAAACAGATTAATAGAACATTGGTTAGGTCGCATTTGGAATATTGTTTGCAGATCTGGTCACCCCATTACAGGATGAGGAGGCTCTGTGAAGTCAGCAGAGGAGTTTTACCACAATGTTGTCTGATCCAGGGAGAGATTGGACAGATTTGGACTGTTTTCTCAGGAATGCCAGAGGTTATCGGGAGAACAGATAGAAGTATATAAATTATAAGAGGCATAGATTAGGTGGACTGTCAGAGGCTTTGTCCCTATGTCCCAGGATGGAAAAATCAAATACGAGAGGGCATAGCTTTAAGTTGAGAGGGGCAAAGGGGGATGTGCAGGGCAAGTTTTTATTCACAGAGGGTGGTGAGTGCTTGGAACGCACTGCCCAGGGTGGTGGTTGAGGCAGATACGATAGTGACATTTATCCAAGACTTTTGGATAAGTGTATGGATATGCAGGAATGGAAGGATATGGATTATATGCAAGTAGACAAGAAATGGTCGTCAGCACAGATACCGTGGGCTGGAGTGTTTGTTTCTTTTGTTATACTGTTCTATGTTCTCATTTGCCTGCATTTGTCCCATGTCCATCTAACCCTTTCATAGTCATTGCCACACAGTGAGGAAACAGGCCCTTCAGTCCAACTTGCCCATACCGACCAACATGCCCCATCTACACTTGTCCCACTTACCAGCTTTTGGCCCATATCCCTCTAAACCTGGCCTATCCATGTACCTGTCTAATTGCTTCCCTGATAGTCCCTGAATAAACTTTTTGTTGACTGGATAGTACACAACAAGCAGCTTTTCACTGTGCCTCGGTACAGGTGATATAATAAACTAAACTAAAAGGAAAAAAACTACTTTAGACATTGAACACGGCATAGCAACATACCCAGTTGTCAAGCTCTGAGCTAGCTTTCATTCACCCCTTCACGAGGACATCCACAGCATTCTTCTTTCTATCTACAGAAAGTAGAAACTCCCCTGCACTAAGTACAAGAAGAAGGTATAAGAATCTGAAAACCTTGACTTCCAGGTTCAAAAACAGCTTCATCCCAACAACCATCAGGGTCTTTAAGACTATAAACATTTCAAACTATGATCTATGAACAGCCTTGGTCGCAATAAGGACTTTGATATTTTTCAAAAAATATTGGGGGGTTTTAAGTTATTGGGGATTTTTTTGTTTATTATGTTATCTATGTGTACTTATTTAATTGGCCTGTTATGCTGTTGCAAGTAAGAATTTCATAGTTCTGTTTTCAGTATATATGATAACTAAATACTCTTGACCTTTGACTTGAATTTGAGGCATGGTTCCGCTTCCTGAGGGCATGATTCTGTGATGTACATCCACAGGCCATCGTGCGAAAGCATGAACAATGGTTTCCAATGTTCAAGATAACATATTAAAAGACTATATGAGAATAGGAGCCATGGAATGGCCAGCTACCTGTAAAACTAGAGACATATTTGGGAAAATTAAGGCAATAGTAATAAAAGAAATATAGAAACATAGAAAGTAGGTGCTGGATTTGGCCATTTGGCCCTTCGATATGATCATGGCTGATCATCCAGAATCAGTACCCCGTACCTGCTTTCTCCCCATATCCCTTGATTCCGTTAGCCTTAAGAGCTATATCCAACTCTCCCTTGAATACATCCAGGGAATTGCCCTCCACTGCCTTCTGTGGCAGAGAATTCCACAGATTCACAACTCTTTGGGTGAAAACGTTTTTCCTCATCTCAGTTCTAAATGGCCCTTATTCTTAAACTGTGACCGCTGTTTCTGCATTCCCCCAACAACGGAACTTTTTTTCCTGCATCTAGCCTGTCCAATCTCTTAAGAATGTTATATATTTCTATAAGATGCCCTCCCATCCTTCTAAATTCCCAAGAATCTCCCAA